>NW_004443947.1:26504474-26511320 GCF_000243295.1 Trichechus manatus latirostris | reverse complement strand
ACTCAGAGCTTGAATTTTTACTTTAGTCCTTTCAGCTTGAGAAATGCTGAGCATGTTCTTCCCTTTTGCTTTTCTCTCTCCAAGTCTTTGCACATGTCATCATAGTACTTTGTCTTCTCGAGCTACCCTTTGAAATCTTCTGTTCAGCTTTTTACTTCATCATTTTTTCCTTTTGCTTTAGCACCTCAATGTTCAAGAGCAGGTTTCAAAGTCTCTTCTGACATCCATTTTGATCTTTTCTTTCCCTCTTGTCTTTTTAAGGGCCTCTTGCTTTCTTCATGTTTGATGTCCTTGATGTCATTCCATAATGCATCTGGTCTTCAGTCATTAGTGTTCAACGCATCAAATCTATTCTTTAGATGGTCTCTAAATTTAGATGGGATGTACTCAAGGTCATACTTTGGCTCTTGTGAACTTGTTCTAATTTTCTTCAGTTTCAACTTGAACTTGCTTATGAGCAATTGACGGTCTGTTCTGCAGGCGGCCTCTGGTCTTGTTCTGACTGTTGATATTGATCTTTTCCATTGTATCTTCCCACAGATGTAGTCGATTTGATTCCTGTGTATTTCATCTGGTGAGGTCCACGTGTATAGTTGCTGTTTACGTTGATGAAAAAGGTATTGCAATGAAGAAGTCGTTGGTATTGCAAAATTCTATCATGCAATCTCCAGCATGGTTTCTACCACCAAGGCCATATTTTCCAACTACTGATCCTTCTTCTGTGTTTCCAACTTTCACATTACAATCACCAGTAATTATCCATGCATCCAGATTGCGTGTTTGATCAGTTTCAGACTGTAGAAGTTGATAAAGGTCTTTAATTTCATCATCTTTGGCATTAGTGGTTGGTGTGTAAATTTTGCATGACCTTTGCCCGTGATTAATTTCTGTTGCCCCATGGAATTTCAAAAGCCAAGAAATTACTTCTGTGTAGAAAAAAGTTAGCATAGCAGGCTTGAAAGTCCTGCTTACAAAATTGGCCCTTGGCTGGTGTCTGGGAACTTCAGTTTTGGGAGAGTTCTCACCATTCCCTAACTGCTAGGAGTGGCTCAATGTGCCTAAACTGTTTGAACAAACGATATGATTTATGCTGAACACCTGCTTAACTTCTGGAAGTCTGGAATTTTGGTGTGTGCTAAGCAGAGTTTGTGTATGTGACAAGCCTCCAATAAAAAAATTCTGGGTGCTGAGTCTCTAATGAGGTTTCCTGATAGTCAACAATTCACATGTGTTGATACAACTAGTAACTAGGGAATTAAATCCTGTGTGGCTCCAATGGGAGAGGACTCTTAGAAGCTTGCACCTGGTTTCCTTTGGGCTTTACCCCATGCATGTTTTCCTTTTCCTTCTACTTTGTATCCTTCCACTGCAACAGACCATAGCTCTGAACACAACTACGTATACGCTGAGTCCTATGAATCTTCCTAGCGTGTCATTGAACCTGGATGTGGTCTTGGGCATTCCTAGCTCCATTTCTTTTATCCCTCTGTTTTCTCTTTATAGAGGCAGAGAGAATAGGTTAATACTTTAATGAGGGAATGGTCAGTGGGTAAAAGGAAATAAGGCTTAATATGGATTAATATTTCAAAATTCCTCTTCAGATCTTTTTAGTTCTACAGCAAAACCTAATACAGATAAAATAATGGAGACACCAAAGTAATTGACCACAATAATGGGGAAGCTGCTTCATACTAGAATGTTTGAAGATTGCTTCATGAAGGAAATGGATTTCTTCTTGGATAATGGAGAACGGGTATAAATAAATAATTTCTTTTATAAGTATCAGCACAAAGCTGGTTCCTGTGAGGCAGAGGTTAAAGATGTCCCAAATGTCCAACTCTTCCAAGCTTCTGTACCACTCCATCATCTCTAACATGAACCACTCCCTCTCCCGTCAGCACTCTCCCTCTCGTCTTTGGGTTCCCTAATTCACTGCAAAGTCTCACAGAACTCAGGAACTGTATAAAGGAAATGGCTCATGCACTTGTGAAGGCTAGCGAGGCCCAAATTTGTGGGTGAGGCATAGGCTTCTCCTGACCCACATGGCTGCAGGATCTGACGAACCCAAACTGGCAGTTCAGACCCCAGGCTGCTGGCTCACAAGGCTGCAGAAGCTGGCGAATCAGGCCACATGATAGGCTGCCAGCCCAAGGGACTGTGGAGGCTGACCAATCCCAGAATTGGCAATCAGACAGCAGGTCTCTGGGGAGGTTAGTTGATCATGAACCGGACATGAGATCCAGATGCAGAGAGAGAGAGTCTTCCCAGGACACACACATATCTTAGATGCAGGCCACACCCCAGGGAAGGGTGTAACTTTAGTAAGGGTAGTGCTTGAGTCTCACCCTCCTGCAAGGCTGCAACCCGAGACCCCTTACGTCAATCCTACCTCATCAACACGTAGAGGTCGGGGTCCACAACACATAAAATGGAGGACAGCCGCCCAATATCGAGGACCATGGCCCAGCCAAGCCAACACATAACTCCAGCTGTCAGAGGTTTCATATATCTTATTTGCATAGTCCGGCTCAGTCATTGTGTGTGAGTCATAAAGATCATGCCTAGAAGGGCCATATTAAGTAATCCATTCCACTGCAGGGTGTGATTTCAGTATAAAAAGATTTGTTAGAAGAGTGGGAAAAATCTGAGTGAAGAGAAGGAATCCAAAAGAATCCAGGGATTGCATGGAAGTTTCTTTTTAGCTAGAACGTTGAGAGCAGTCTATAACAGTGGTTAAGAACGGTCTCTGGAAACAGGCTGTCTGTATTTGAATCCTAGTTCTGCCTTATTAGTTGTGTGGCCACAGGTCAATTACTTAACCCCTCTGTGCCTCATTAGTTCATATGTAAATGGAAGTAATAATAGTACCTATCTTGTGGGGTTGTATGAGGATTGGGTACCTTATATACAGTAAAGTGCTTAGAACAGTGCCTAGGGTATAGAAAACACTATGTAACTGTTAGGTGCTATTATTGTTAGGGAGAAGAGGGGAAGGCTAAATTATGAAAATGTTCTGAAGAGCCTTGAATGAGATGAGGAATGAACTGGCTAGAAATGGTAAGTGAAGCATCATGACCAAACCAAAACCAAACCCACTGCTGTGGAGTTGATTCTGACTCATAGTGACCCTATAGAACAGAGTAGTACTGCCCTGGAGAGTTTCCAAGGCTGTAAATCTTTATGGAAGCCACATCTTTCTCCTGTGGAGTGCCTGGTGGGTTTGAACCACTGACCTTTTGGTTAGCAGCTGACCACTTTAACAATTGCACCACCAGGGCTTATTCATTCATCATGACAGTGCTTCTCAATTCTCAGACAGTTGTGTGTAAGATGACCTATGAGAGTGAGTGCCTCTTCAAATTTTATACCCTAGGCACCTCACTTACCTCACCTCTCAGCTCTGAGATTCTGATGATGATGGAGGAAGAAATAATTAATTCACTGAACATATTTATTGAGTGACTGGCATTATTCCAGGGATACATCAGCTAACACAATACACAAAGAAACCTACCCTCATGAAGCTTATATTTTAACAGTAGAGACAAAAAATAATAAACATAGTAACTAAATAAATCATATATTAGAAGATAAAATGTATTATGGGGGAAAAAAGGAGAGCTGAAAAAAGGTGATGGCTCGCACTTAAAGATGCCATTTTTTAAAGTACTTAGCCAGTTCTAAGAAGTTCCTTGTCCTATTCTAACTCAAGGCCATCAGGAATGGTGACCTGAGGCCTCGTATATTATAGGAGGACTTTGAGACCATTTTTTCCCTCTGCAGGAAGTGTGATTTCTGATCCATTGGCATTGTCTGCTGTGGGTTCAGCCAGGGAAAATAAGATTATTCTTTCTGTTTTCATCCTCTAACATACAACAAATCAAAAGTTTTAGCTCTTTCAACCACTACCCCCACCAATTGTCATTGAGTTGATTCTAACTTATGGGGACCACATGCGTGTCAGATTAGAACTGTGCTCCAGCAGGCCTTTCTTCTGAGGCACCTCTGTGTGGGCTCAAACCACCAACCTTTAGGTTAGCAGCTGAGCATGTGAACCCTTTGTGCCACCCAGGGACTCCAGCTCTTTCAACACCTACCATTGAAATGGTTATTGAGTAAGCTCGCCAGTGACACTGTTGTTCTGTTGTTTTTGCCAGATGTTCTGTTCTTTGGGAAGCTGAAAAACCTCTGGTAGTTGGAAATGATTCTGTGAAAAGATCTAAAGCCAAAATAACTGTAAAATATCACAGAAAGGAAAAAGCAAGTTGTAATGCTAAAAAATTTAAAGAAGAGTGATGAATTCCATCATCCCCTTAGTATTTGTCATGCACAAATGTCACAGAATTTTAGAACTGGAAGGGGACCTTGGCGATCAGCTACAAAAGCAGATATGAAATGAGAGTTAGTTAGGAAATAATGAATGCAAAGATCATTTAATTAAGCAAATCTCCTTTATAAAAAGAGTGGGGGGAGAGAGCCTCTATAACTAAAAATAGGGGACTATGGCCAAGGACTTATCCATCAGAACACATGACAGATGTTTGAAGACAGAAAGCGGAGGAGACTAAGGGCATGACAGGACAGGAATAAATCGAGAAAATAAATGAGCCCACCCCTAAAAAAAAAAAAAAAAAAAGATGTAAAGTGCTGGGGATTTGGAGTTTTTTAGAATCAGTTTTATGCCTTTTGCTAATGCACAAACAGAGGAGCGTGTGTTTGAATGCAGGGCATCTTAAAGCGCCTTATGACAGGAATTTCTTTGAACACTACAGTAAGTAAATGAGCTACAATTAAAGGCCACTGATTCTGTGGTCTGGGGCATTGAGGAAGGGTATCAGAGGATATAGTTTTCTCATTCATTCAACAGTTGTTTACTGTGCAGCAACCAGCTTTCCTTTGAAAGATGTTCACAAATATAGAGCAGAATCTGCAATCTGGATAAGCCTGTCTATAGTTGATTTCTTTTCTGGTATTTATGAAAGACCTACATTTGGGATTTTTGCTTCATTCTGTTACCTAGAGTGAAATTGGGCTCAGACAGCATTGGGTGGCCTGATGAGTTTAGTTATTTATCCAATTGGTCACGTGGATCTGGAAGTTTTGTTTTATAATCTAAATCTGCTCTGTAAGAGTGACAACCTATGAGTTCATACTCAGGCTTAGACATAGAGAACGCCATCATCCAGGAACTCATCTAGAAGAGTGCCTAGTAGGTGTTCAATAAATTTTAAGTAACTCAAGAGCTGGTGACCCATCTGCCATGTGTTTCAGACAGATCCAAAGGAACGATCTGCTTGGAAGAATGTCTACCAAACTGTTAATAGTTGTTAACTTCTTAAGAGAGAAGCAGTATTATGGGGGCTTCGGTGAAGAGGAGCTTTTATGTTTTACCCTATGTAATTTATTAATATCCTCTTGGGTAAATAAAAACTTGTCCAAATCAATAATGTCTGATTTTATACCTGCTATGTACCTGGCATTATTACAGGGGCTTGGGATGTATTAGTGAGCACAATACACGATGATGCCTGTCCTTGTGGTGCTTATATTTTAGCAGGAGGAACAAAAATAGAATAAACATAATAACTCAGTAAATCATATGTTAGATGTTATGTACCATGAAATAAAGAGCAGAGCAGAATAAAGGTGGTAACTTACACTTTGAGATGCACCTTTTAAAGGAGGACCCAAGCCAGTTCTAAGCAATTTGGTCTCCTATACCAACTCAAATCCATCAGGAGCAATTACCCACTATTACATTCTTTAAACTATAAAACCTGTTAGAAGAGTTAGCTCCCGAGGAGTTTTTCCCTAAGTAATACTGCCTTGAATATGTATGATTTAATGCTTTTCATGTATGTATCATGCACAAAATAAAGGATCGTTGATTCTCACAATAATCCTGTGAATTAAATGGGCAGGGCAAAAGGTGAATTCATCTTTATTTAATAGATGGGAACTGAAGTGGTGGGCCTTTGGTGTTACAGAGTAAGTGATGTCCGGGATGATGACGTAGGATCACCTGATTCCTATTCTAATAATTAGAGTTATACATTATAGAGTTGACAAAAGGAAAGATGAGCAGGCTACTGAAAAAAAGATATCACTGTTGGGATCTTGAAGAAATCAAGGTATGATCCTAGTTTCTTGAGTCCAGATACAGATTTTTATCAGTTAACCTACCAGTGATTGAGCCTCAAGGGCTGGATTTATCCATATCAAACTCACAAAAGGTGGATTCATTAATACGGGTACCAGTTTATTCATAATGTAAATACATCTTTGCCCTTTCCAAAATATGTGTATCTACAGTCCAATACATTCTCTCCCTGAGACCCTAAACTATGGTTCAAAATATGTTAGGTGTGTTGTTGGGTTGAGTCTGAAACCCAAGGTCAGTAGGATGTTAACTGCATATACCTAAAAGCTTGTTCTTCATGTCTAGTTATCTCATTGCTAGGGTTCTTTTCCTCCTGCCACCCATTTCCTTGAGAGAATACAAGGGAAGCAAAACTTTGAGACATGGCTCTTGGCTCTTTCATTTCTGCACTGTATATCCTGTTGTAGTCAAGTTGATTTCAACTCATAGCCACCCAATAGGACAGAGTAGAATAGGGTTTCCAAGGAGCAGCAGTGCTATATAGGTGCAATGCTAAAGGCAAGCAATCACAGGCTAAGCTCAAGGAGAGAGAGACAGTGAAATTGTCAATCAGGATCACAGCTCAGTGGGAAGCAACCAGTTGGTCCTGGGGCTCAGTGGGAACCAACCAATCCCCTTCACAGCTCAGCTGCAGGAGAGCCTGGCTGACAATCAGCAGCCAACAGAGGGGCTTGGGATTCCCTGGT
>NW_004443947.1:26502878-26504113 GCF_000243295.1 Trichechus manatus latirostris | reverse complement strand
TAACATGGGCATTAACAAGCCTTTTCTGTAAAGGGCCGATAGTACATATTTTAGTCTTTTTGGCCATCCATCTCTGTTGTAGCTACTCTGTTGTTATGGTCCAAAACAACAACAGACAGTATGGAAACTAATGAGCATGACTGTGCCCAAATAAAATGTTATTTATGGACGCTGAAATTTAAATTTCATATAATGGCTCCTCTCTTTTTGCCTTGTAGTGTAGCTGACACCAAGTTTGAACAATAAGCTGGACTCTAATCTCTTCTCCAATTTTCTTTATTTTGTAAAAGTAGATAATCTGGCTCACAAAGTAATTTATTTATCTTGAATTTAGTGACTTCCACAGGATGCCGGCCTCCCACCTTTGCCTCTGTGTGGCAGAGATCGTGTTTCTTCTGCCCACCCAGTACGTCCCAGCATGTCTAACCACCATACATGCCAGACTTGAGAGAGGACAGCTCAACAAGAGAGTGTGGTGTTCCCTTGAGCACCAACACAAAGCCTAGTTCCCAAGTCTTGTCACAGAATTCTCTTCTTGCCCAAAGTCTGATACCAAGAACATCCACTTTCTTTAGAGGAGACCCATTCACAGAGATGGGACCTTATTCTTTGGACTGAACAATTCAGAAGTTCTAACTTTTGCACTCATTCTGATTAATCATTTGCTGCTTTTCTGGAACATTGTGCTTCCTGTGATAAATTTCAAGGTCACAGATGGGTTCCATGGAAATGAATTCAGTGATTGATTTTGATGGCTGTTACAACAGCAGGATGAAGAATTGCAGAACTCATGTTGGAGGCATCCCAGTCCTCGCTTTGTTGTTTTTGGGTACCGTAGAGTCAGTTCAACTCATAGCAACCCCATCTGGCAGAATAGAACTGCTCCATAACGTTTTCTTGACTGTAATGTTTACAGAAGCAGATGTCCAGGTCTTTCTCCCATGGAGCAGCTGGGTGAGTTAGAACAACTAGTTGAATCCTTAGCTGTTGCATCACCAGGGTTCCTAGCCTTAGGGAACTACTTGTATTAGAATATAAGACGAAAAACTAAAGACAAGATAAACATTCAATTACAGGTTGAGTCATATATAATAGAGGCAGACCTTTCCCTGAGCATTTTAAGATTTGAAATTTTAAGTAGACTCAATCATTTGAAGTAAACTACTTGGTTAATTAATACCTTCAGTAAGAAGGTATTTTTAATATGCAAAACACTTCAGTTTTTATTATTGTTG
>NW_004443947.1:26500110-26502150 GCF_000243295.1 Trichechus manatus latirostris | reverse complement strand
ATTATCACATTCAAACAGAGAAGACTATTCATTAGTCTTACAGTATGCTTCCATATGCTTCACATTAATCATTGTTTAGCTTGGTAAACAGAAGTTTGCATTTTATTCTTGACACCATTAGGGAAATTAGTGTAAATGAGAAATTTCATTCTAAAAAACCTTGCAAATATACCAGAGGATTTCACATCCAAATGTTAGATGATATCTTTTAACATTCTTTTAATCAGAAGTCAACTGTTGTGTATGATGTTAGAATATTGTTCTGACTTATTTTTTTTTGTAGAAGAATTGGAAAATGCAGGAATGCATGAAGAGAATTAAATCATACATAATCTGTCACCAGCTAGTAATAATCACTGTTAATATGTTGGTGTCTCTGTTGTGTGCTTTTATGCTGTGAACACATACAAGCACAGACACACACATACACACACACATAACCATCGTCGTTGAGTCGATTCTGACTCATAGCGACTTTATAGACAGAGTAGGGTTTCCAAGGAGCGGCTCGTGGATTCGAACTGCTGACCTTTTGGTTAGCAGCCAAGCTCTTAACCACTGTGCCAGCAGGGCTCCACACACACATGCGCACACACGCACACAAGCACGTGCGCACATATGTTATTAAGCTGTGTTCTGTCAACTACAAACCTGTTCTTCTCCACTTGTTTTGTGATAACTGTGGGTGGGATTCTGCAAATCATAATCCTCTTTTGCAGCTGACTCCCTTGTAGGTCCTACCAATTGGGGAAACAAGAAGGAAGTTTTGAGGTGGCAGGCTGGCAAAGAGAGTTTCTTTTTTCCCTTTGCTCACTATTGTGTCAGTTGCACTTCAACACAGGCTGTATCTCCAGCATCAGCAGTTGATTTCCCTATTAGGTGCTTTTAGTTTTCAGTTTATTCCCACCCTCCACTCAGTGATGTGAGTTTCCCATTGGCGAGGCTTCCCCAAGCTCTGGAAGCACCAGCACTGGCCAAGGAAGGTCCTTGCGGGCTTCCTTAGAGCTCTGCAGTTCCAGTAACTCCAATGCCTTTTCTAAGGGGGAAAGCCGATTCCAGCGCTTACTACCTTTGTGATACCTCCTTTTTCCCTTTTGACTTTCCAGCTCTCCTATATTGCTTTAAGTATTTCCCTGTATTAAATTCTGTCTGTTAAAGTAATCAGTGTGGTTTCTCTTTTCCCAACTGGACCCTGACTTGTATGAACACATATAGAGATTCTTGGCTTTTTCTTTCTATTTTCATCCTGTTCTTGAATATTACTCATAAGGCCCCAAACTACCTTTTCATGGACAAAATGCAGACTCTATGCATCAGGTGGAAGAATGGACATTTCTAAGTATATATGAATATGCTGCCTACCAGAGAATCTTGCTAATATTGCAATCTTTACACATAAAGATTTACTCAGCTTCTTAATAGCATGTGCGTTTGGTCCTTATTTTATAAAAATGAAGGAAATGAGAAAAAAGCAAAGGTGTTGATACTAAAGATACAGCTTGTTGGTAATCCTTTTAATATAATTTGGAGATCAGAAAAGTTGAAGATGTGTATTTCATCTTGAGTGTTTTTTGGCCTTGAGGCAGTCAACACTTTTATGATAAGAAAAAAGAACAAGTTTAAGTAAAGCATAATAATAAATGCTAGAGATAAACCATCAAAGATTATGTCTAAAGGCCTAGATCTGATTAGGAATATAATAAATATTTTAGATCTCTGGGAATAAAATATACCTTAGCACAATACTGGTTAAAATCCCCACAGTTTTTTTTTTTTTTAATTAAAGTAACATATGGAGTATGTAATGCTTAATAATCTGCCTTAACACTTAATCTATCGTGAATGTCTTTACATACCATTAATCATTCTCCCAATAAATGATTCTTAACAGCCATTTGCTTATTTAAAATAATCTCCCATTGTCAGATACTTATTTTTTTTTCTAATTTTCTAATATAAAAATAAAGACTTTGAAACCTTCGTGTAGATAAATCTTTGCATACATTCTTAATCATTCCCTTAGACAATTTTACTCTAAAA
>NW_004443947.1:26497459-26499646 GCF_000243295.1 Trichechus manatus latirostris | reverse complement strand
AGCTATGAGAAATTGTGGCATCATTTGTTCTCTTGCTTGCAAATCTTCATTATATGTAATTTTTATTCCTGTTTGCCTCAGCATGTTGGTTCTTCTCTCTCCAAAGTTGCCTTTCTCTTTGGTTCTTTCTTAATTAAATAATGACCTGTTATTATTGTTAGTTGCCATTGAGTCCATTTCAACCAGGGCTTCAAACTGGTTTGTTCTGGTTCGAACCCTTGCTGAGAATTTGCATTTCTAACAAGTTCCCAGGCAATGCTAATGATCCTGGTTAAGAACCAGTTCTGAGAACCACTGCTAGAATAGTGGTTCTCAAAATTTATTATACATAAGAATCACTTGGGATCTTGTTAAAATGCAGATTCTGATTCAGTATATTTGGTGGAAATTTGAATTCTCAGCAGGGGTTCGAACAGGAACGGAGCAGTTCGAAGGCCTAATTCTAACTCATGGTTACCGCATGTGTACAGAGTAGAACTGCTCCATAGGGTTTGCAAGGCTGTGACATTTCAGAAGCAGACCACAGATCTGTCTTCTAAGTTGCCTCTGGGTGGGTTTGAACTGCCAACATTTTGGCTACTACTAGTCAAGTGCTTAACCATTTGTGTCACCCAGGGACTCCTAGACAACATCAAATCCCATGCAAATGAAGAAAAGAAGAAAGAAATAGAGAAAAAGTCTATCCTCTTTCTAACACCAAACATGCTGGCTTACACTTCCTTCCCCCTCACCTCTCCACACTCTTTCTCAACACCTGTCTCCTTTTCACTCCCTTTGAAAATATAGCAGAAATATTAATAATCAGGTAACTACTTTCCCAATTTAGAGTCACCAATATCTGTTCTGTTTCAAATTGTGTTTATCCTTTCATTCATTCTCAGGACACTAGGAGTAGAAGAAACGAAATATGAAAGATGATCTTTACCCATAAGGATAAGTACAGAGGATAGATTTATAGGCTAGGAGTTTTTGGAACAGGCCCAAGTAGAAACTTGGCCTTGCAGAAATTGTGTGTAGAGGACTGTGTTTGTGTGTGTGTGTGTATTTACATAAGAAACAGAAGTAATGTTAACTTCTTTCATTTGGTAATAATAATTTCCCAAGTGCTAACAATGTGAGTGAGACACACACAGATTATGGATTCTTTTATTTTTCATAACAGTCTTATAAAATAGGCACTAATATGCTCCCTGCTTGTAGATAAGGAACCTAAGGCCCTGAGCGGTTAGGTGACTTATTGAGAAAGTGGCGTTATTCAGTCTGGTTCCAGCACCCCAAATTTTTGCCCCTTCACTCTGTAGCCTCTCAGATATTGCTCTCTGTGGACTATAGGCCTGTATGTGAAAGAACTAATGATTTCTTCTTGGTTGTCTATTGAGGACTCAAATGGTACAAAGAATTTTTATTGGTATCTTAATGGGTATCACTAGGAAATCTCTCACATTTTTTTTTTTAGTTGCGACAGAATCCTCTTCTGTGTTTCATATTTTCAGAGAGTTACAGACTTGAGATACATTGAGTGTGGTGAGTGTGTTTAGAATCAAGATTTTCTTATCAGTGGGCATTTTAACGATTATCTACTGGGCATGAAGAAATGGTGGTACATACACAATAACCCCACCCCTCCGGCACACACACACACACACACACACACACACACACACACACACATGCACCCTTCCCATCTCAGTAAAAAACGTTATGAATCTGTACTTTCTTCCTACTAAGCCTGGCACGGGCTTTGAAGCCTTTTCCCACATGTAACTTTTAGAGCATCTTGCCATTTGAGTGGATTGAGAGCTGGAGTTAAAGCTGACCTGAATTCCCTAATCTAGTCCAAGTACTTTCACATAAGAAGAGCAAATTGAGGCCAAAAGAATTTCTTGACTTGCTTAATTTGACTACTGGCTCAAAAGCAGCCTCTGACAACCTTTAAGAACAGAGGCGATGTTTGCCTCACAGATTTATGGATTAAATGAGATATGCAAAGCTCTTTACCTAGTGCCTGGCATTTAAATGGCTCTCAGAGGCCTCCGGCAAGATGGCGGTCTAGGCAGAAGCACCACGCCGTCCCTCCACAGCAAAGTTCCGAAAAACTAAGGCAAACAGAGAATCAACAATCCTGAAACCCTAGAACATCAAATGAAGAGATAAAGAACTCAGCCGAACACCAAACGGAGTAAGAAT
>NW_004443947.1:26475994-26488936 GCF_000243295.1 Trichechus manatus latirostris | reverse complement strand
AATAAAATATTTAAAAAAATAAAATAAAATAAAATAAATGGGTCTAAGAAATGGAAACTGTAAGGTAAATTGCTGGCCCAGCATCCTCACGCTCCATTATCGGTAATAGTAGTAGTAGAGGTAGCAAAGAAGAAAGAATGAATGAACACTGAACTAAGAGTCTAAGGACTTCTCAGTTCCAGGTCTGACTCTCACATTTTGGCTTTGTTACTTTTGTCAAATTATCTCTCTATGCCTTAATTTCTTTCTTTTTGAAATAACAGTATTGGATTGAAGATAATTTTGAACACTTTCAGATTATTCGCCCACCAAAAATCTGTAAACGTTATGAAGGTAGGTCTACATTTCAGTTTTACTACAGTATCCCCAGTCCCACGTGTATATTAGATGCTTTAAGTTCAAGTGAATAAATGACTAATTAATGAGTGCTATTGACCCTTCCAACCGATCTCACAGATGACGTACACACAGAAAATTGTGTCCATTCTCAGGGCTTCATGGACTCCCTGGGTAATTGGGCCTCAGACTGAGAAGGATATTGTCTATAAAATTTCTCTTAACTTTAATATTCTAGAAATCTAAAGGCCCAATTAAAATGGCACAATGGAACATGACACACAATGAATATACAATAAATATCAGCAATTATGGTTATTTTAAAAAATGATGTGTTTGATATTTTGAAAAACCAGGGAACAGAAAGTATCATCTTTGTGCAAGCTGTAGGCCAGAACATAGTAAACATGTTGACTTGCCTTCTTCACTCCCACTGTAGCAATGAGCAAGGCTCCAATCAACAAGCAATGCCAAAATGTCTCACATTGACATTAAAGCATAACCATAGGGGGTTTTGGTTGGAAACCCACAGTTTTAATAGGGAAACCACAGTCTGTTGGTCAAGTTGCCAACATCATAGGAACATGGTGATTGCAAATGAGTCCAGTCTGGTAGGTAATGCAGTGAATGTTTTCTAAGGGTAAATTATGTTGTGAAAATCAAATGAGGGCCTCATGCTGCAGGAGGGAAGAGGACATGCCCGTAATTCCTAAGGTTTTTTTGTTTTTGTTTTTAATCTAATAAGTGCTTTATCACTTTCAGTTTTCTCAGCCTGAGCCAGGGATGTTTGGGAGTTATTATGAGATTTGAAATAATGCTGAATTTTTTATCTTGTCAGGACTAAAAGTGCTTTATAAATGTCATAGTTGGTGTGTGGGAATCTAGGACACTGCTCCAGTATGTACCTTGTGAGACTCAGCTAATGAGGCCACAGGAGAGCAGCCATCTAAGAGACTCCTATAGTGGTCCTGACTTCCAGAATAGCTCTTTGGGGCTACTTGGCAAAAGAATTTCACATTGTTGTTGTTAAATTGCAAGCAAATGTCTAGGTTTAAATTAAATCATTCTAATCACCTCTCATTTGCAACCTTGAAGATGCTTAGAATTTTGTGGCAGCCTCCTTTTTTGAGGGAGAACATCACTAAGAGGTTTCTTCCTTGGCCCTTACCACTAGAATGATCTCTTTACACTGTGGCATGGTCCCATGCAAAGCTGAACTCCTCCTGGATAGTTTCCTTATACTGTATTGTTATGCATTGACTCCCTAGAACTAAGAGTACCATTTGTACTATTCTCAGTACTATGCCCAACACATACTACATTGTCAGAGAGTCCATTCTGACTCATAGCGACCCTGTAGGACAGAGTAGAACTGCCCATAGGGCTTCCAAGGCTGTAAATCTTTATGCTCCCATGGAGCAGTTGATGGGTTTGAACTACTAACCTTTTGGGTAGCAGCCAAGTGCTTAACCAATACACCGCTAGGGCTCCTCATGCCCAGCACACAGTAGGCTTTAAATAAATGCTTTACTTGCTCAGCAAATGAACGAGAGCCAAACTAGTTTGCAGATTTGAGATCAACACTATGATTCTGTTGTTGCCACACAGGCCTGTTATTAAATAAGGCTGAGCTTCACTAGGGCCTGTGGGTTAACTGAAAGAGGTGCAATGCTAATGATGAACCATTGTAGTTTGTTTTTAGCACTCAATTTGTTGACCCTTAATAATCAAGTAAACTAACGCCATAGAGAAGCATTCATATTAGAAGAGCCCTTCAAAGTGTCTTCTAAAGCATTCCATTTAGAAAAGAGGTTCATGGTTCTAAATAAGGTCACTGCTCCCAAGTTTTGAAGATGTAGATCAACTGGCTGCTTTGTGTAGGGTCTCACAGGGGTATCATATCAAGGCACGATGGAGGTTAGTCAGTGGGTTCATGGATGGTAGTTCATGCAACTGAGCATAAGCAAGGATGTGCTCTGCTATCTTTCTCTATGCCCCAGGCTCAGTCATAGTGTTTCCCAAAGTAAGTTCTATGAAACGTAGATTACAAAGATTTAAACTGATGAGTTCTATAAAAATTGGATTCTATGGTCAAGGAAGTTGGAAAAATACTAGATTTAACAAAGTTAGACATCTCAGAGCTTTAATATGCTTAGATGCTTTGATATTCTCTACGAGGTGTCAAAGGATGCTTCATATCACAAAGATTTTTATCATAAAAAACTTTTGTTTACTGAGAGTTTTCCAGAATTAGTATTTTATAGAACCCATCTGGATAGACTAAACTCTGTAATTTTAAGTGTAAAACCACATGTACTTTTTATTAGCTTATATATTTTGCTTTGGCATCCCCTCTACCTTTAGTTCGATAGCATTATGTCAGAATCCTTTTTTTTTTTTATTATTAAATCTCTACCTATTTGAAAATCAAGCCTAAATTATAGGTGCTTAGAATTTACATTCTTCTAGATCACTAAGAAAGTGGGGACCACAGTAAAATCATTCATCTCTATTGATGGCACAAATATATCAGTACAAAGGAATAGTTCCTTTGTAGTTTGGTATTTGACATTGATGAAGGGAAGCATTAAAAGGATAAGTTTGAGAGGTTTACTTAATTGTGAGGTCCAAAGGCTATAAATTCTTAGGATTATAAAGGTCTTCAATGGTTGTATATACTATTTATTTTTTCATTCACCACATATTTATTAAATATGTTTTGTGTTCCTGATGTTATGCTGTATACTAGGGAAATTAAAATTGATAAAACATAGTCTCTATTACTATCTGATTCTTGACTTCTCATGAGTTTATACAGAGAGAATTCACGGAGATTTCCAGCTGGAAAAGAACTTTCCATTCTTATGTTTTAAATGTCACATTTTATCCATTAAGAAACTGAAAGGCCAAGTAGTGAAATAACTTG
The DNA here is from genome assembly GCF_000243295.1 of Trichechus manatus latirostris. Classification (NCBI taxonomy): domain Eukaryota; kingdom Metazoa; phylum Chordata; class Mammalia; order Sirenia; family Trichechidae; genus Trichechus; species Trichechus manatus. The sequence goes on along the minus strand of NW_004443947.1, from coordinate 26,485,674 downwards.
CCCAGTATCACATAGTTAATTAGTGATAGTGTAGGAAAACACACACACACACACACACACACACACACGCAGAGAGATTATTGGATAGTAGCCCAATGCTTCATCTACTATTGAACATTGTAATGTAAACATAAGTGGGTAATTTTAAAAACTAATTGTTGGGTTTGTATGACTAGAAATAGAAATTCCTCAAAGTTGGAAAATCAATTTAGAAAGGTCCCTAGATATGATTTCACTAATCCATTGAATATTTATTGCATGCCTCTCATATGATAAATATTGTTCAGTTTTGAAGACAAAGTCCTCATTGAGCTTGTATTCTAGAGGTATCCATATCACTTAACAGCTATGGTCTTTACTTAAACCCATGATTATGTGGTTAAGTTAGTGAGAGTTAGGATTCCTTAGTTGGAAGCAGCAGAAACTAACAAAATACAGACTACATTTGGAGTGGAAGAAGTATTAGCACAAACACAAGCAAAGAAATGAAAAGTTTCATGGCACACTGAGTAGACCAGGTTAATGAAGGGCTGATTTTATAGAATAGTAACTGAATACTTGATGGATAGTAGAAGGTAAGGTTAATAATGTGAATGGAGCTAGATTGTTGAGAAACTTAGAAGACAGCTTGGAAAAACAGTGGACAAGGAATCAACCAGGATTCCAGTCATAAACTCTATTACAGATGAGCTATGTGAACATGGACTGATGCCTAATCAAAAAAGAACTCGGTTTTGTGAATTGTTTAGGCTCTATACAATTCAGGCTCTATTGTATAAAACAGTAATCTATTGTAAGTTCAGATATCTATTAAGAGTAAATTTCTATAATTTTTTTTTCTAGTGTCTGAGTTTCCTAACCAACATACAAGTTTCCCTAGGTATCTGTTACCCAAAACCTGTTGACAGTGAGTCGATTCTGACTCATAGCAGCAACCCTATAGGACACAGTAGAACTGCCTCATAGAGTTTTCAAGGCTGTAATCTTTATTGAAACAGACTGCCACATCTTTCTCCTGTAGAGTGGCTGGGGGATTTGAACCAATGAACTTTCGGTTGACAGCCGAGCACTTAACCACTGCGACACCAGGGCTCCTTTAGATGTCTGAGAGTAGACTATATCTTCTGAGACTATAACCTGAATATGCTTTTCTATGAAGTGTCATGATAGTCACCTCTTCCCTTGATGAAGTACAACAAAATGTTAACACTTCTGAAATGTGTCAGTGCCTTGTTAAATGCAATAGATCTAATCATCATGTGTGGACGAGGCTGTATGAGAGAAACAATGATGAGGAGTCAGGCAGAATTCTAGTCCTAGCTCTATTACAGATGTGCTGTGTGAACAGAGACCTGCGCTTAATCACCTCTAGAGCTCTGCTTTGTCCATTGTTCAGGGGAGATGATCTGTTTTGTGGAGTCATTGTGAGGTTCATATAAGGTAATGTATAAGTGAAGAAACTCCTTTGAAACCCTTTTTGTATATGTATGTATATTCTTTTTGTATATGTTTAGGTATATGTCTATATATGCATGTGTATACATATGATACCATACAGAGTATACTTGTAAGGTGATAAATGCCCCATTATTTCTCAGTAAGGTTAAATATCTTGGAGAACTTCATCTCATGACTTAGAAACTGTTGAATATGCTATGCGACCCAAATCTTAGATTCCAATAAAAATTTCTCTAAGAACATAAAAGCAAAACAATACAAATAATAACATCTAATGTTTGGTGACTAATCACTACCTCTGGAGCCCTGGTGGTGCAGTGGTTAAGAGCTACAGTGAGCTACGGCTACTAACCAAAAGGTTGGCAGTTTGAATCCACCAGCCTTCTCCTTGGAAACCCTATGGGACAGTTCTACTCTGCCCTATAAGGTCGCTATGAGTTGGAATCAACTTGACGGAAATGGGTTTAATCACTATCTCTGAGACTTGATAATTTATTTTCAAATTAAGTGTGTTCTATATGCCACGCCTAATGCTTAGTGCTGTACATGTACCTATTTTTCTTAAATAAGCTTGTTTATTTTAGAATAATTTTAGGTTTAGAAAAAATTTGTGAAGATGTACAGACTGCCCATATATCCCACACCCAGTTTCCACTATTATGTGTGTGTGTGTGTATATATATTTAATTCTTAGAACTATTATGTACATATATATGTTTAATTTAATTCTTAGAACAAATTTATGATATGGTTGTTAAGATTTTGTTATGAATGATTCTCACTAAGTGAAGTTTAAGATTTATTTTCATTTGTTTTGCTTTAGAATAGGTTTTTACCTAACAGTGTATCTTGGAAATCACTCCATATTTGTCCATAAAGATTTTCTCTATTCTTTGATATGTCTATATAATACTCCACTGTGTGATGCATTCTTGTATATTCAGTCAGTCGTCTATTAGGTTGTTCCCAATATTTTAGTGTCACAAATAATGCTACCATGGCAGGCATTGCAGAATTATTCTCCATAGGCGTGGAAGTATTATGCACTCCAACTAATATTGAATGAGAACACTTGTTTCCCTACAGCCTCATCAACATAATATGTTGTCAGTCTCTTAAATATGGCCAGTCTGATAAGTAAGGAATGTAAAATAGATTTTTAATTAATACAAGACCAGTGTGGTTAAGTGGCTTTATGTGACATTTTAGAAATTAAATTTTTGCCGTGCCAAGAATAGAACACTTTGGCACTTATCCAGCGAGTGTAACAATTAGATCTTAAAGCTTAACACTTCGACAATTTTGTTCATTTGAAGGAAGGCTTTTGCTTTGGGTCTCACTTTTTCTAAGACTATTTGTGTGACATGTAGCAAATCGATATACGTGCATAGGGAGCAAGCCATTTTTTACATTAAATTGCATCACATTATTCAAAGCTGATTCCCAGGCTCTTGAAAAGACTGCTAGGTTTTTCTATGCACTCAACCACTTGTCTACAGACTCCATTATCAGGATGATGGAATGATAAAACCTAAACTGAAATGATTATTGTATCAAAAAAATTTTAATAAAGTGTACTTTTATTGGTAAACATATCCCTTGGAGCTTGTCAACTGTATTTTATTTGAAATGCATTTAGAAAGGATGATTTAGATCAGAGAAGCAGCTGCCTGCAGATGTCCTTTGGAAAATTTTCCACCATTTTGAACAAGGCAAAATAAGCCAAATGGATGGGTTGTGGCTCATTCTACTCTTCATCAGAGATCATTGCATCCGCACGCTGATGGCTTTAAGATGGTTGTGACTTCGTCAGAATAATTTTTTTTTAAGCAACAAATTGTGATAGGGCAAAAATCCAGTAAAAGAGAAAGGACAGGAGAATGCATGGCTTTTGGTCCCAGCACTGTTCTTTATAACCTAAAGCAAGTCATTTAACATTTCTGGACCTCAGTCTTTCTCACCTCTAAAATGTGAACAGTTTAGACTAGATGATCTTCAATGTCATTTATAATATAAATATTTAACCTTGATTTTAATTTTGCTATCAGTCTTTGCTCTCTACATTTAGCCTATACTACTTCTGTAAGGAATGTCTAGGTCTACATGGAAATTAACTGATTCCTAAACATTTCAACTCTTTCCTAAAATTGGTTTATACCAGTTGCATGTAGTCTATTGATTATTATGTGCTGTAAAGTTTGAAAATTGTGGGGTGAAGAGATTACCATTTACCCAAAGTATAGGGAGGAGCCAGAGGTAGGTAGGAAAAACCTGTTTATTAATCAGCCTGCATTTGGTGTTGTGCTTATCACTATAGCAACTGGTCACCTCGATAGGCTTCTCGTTTCTAAACAGGAAGACCACGAAGTGAGGTGAAAGGCAGAAGTGGTTGGTGTGTTTACTGAGAATCTTTTATTCATTTAAGCATCATTTTTGAGAACCCTCTATATTAAGCCATGTTTTTAGATATATATAAAAAAATTCGACACAGTAGTCAACATTATCAATAAGCATATGATTTAACTGGGAGAAATAAGACAAATGAGTGGGGACAATTGCAAACATGAGTTCTAAACATAAAATTATAATCACTGTGGAAGGGAATATTTAGGAGCCCTTGTGATGCAGCAGTTACATGCTTGCCTGCTAACCAAAAGGTTGGTGGTTCAAACCCACCAGCTGCTCCACAAGAGAAAGATGTGGCATTCTGTTTCCATAAAGATTACAGCCTTGGAAACCTTATGGGCCAGTACTGCTCTGTCCTGTAAGGTCACTATGAATTGGAATTGACTTAACGGCAGTTTTTTTTTTTTTTAAGGAAGTATTTAGAATAGCTAGAATCAATCCAAGAAGGCTTCTTGCATGAGAACAACTTTGGTTCAAGACTTGAATATACAGATCAAAGCCCCATTTTTTTTTTTCTTTTCAAGAGCTTGGCTATAATGCGACCCAGTAGAAAGCATGTGCAATGAACCTTATGCCTATTCTAGATTTTAGTTATTTTATATTGAGAAAGTACTTATAATACAGTCATTATAACTTAGTGACTCTGATACTGAAATAATTTTCTCTGCATCTTTTGACTTTTGGGGTTGAATAAAATAGGCCGTTGTTCTGAGTGTGGTTCATAGGAATGATTAGAAGCACTTAGGGGTCAGCACCTTGGAGAGCGGCCACTGGAGGCACGTGACGTACAGGGGGCTATCAGCCGTCCACAGGACTTGGGGCTATATGTGTCTACTGAAAATGTCGGCTGAGTTGTTTGAAGGAGAAGGGTGGTCTCCTTTGACTCCATCTAAATGCCAGGGCTGTGCCAGAGGTGGCATAATTCTCAACCTCTGAACTAGAAACCACTTTGCAAGCTATCTTCTTATTAGTATGATTGACAGCTGTGGAGATGGTTACTGCTATTTGTGACAAGTATGCTGAATAATGTAATGGGAGCAATGAAGTATAGGCAAGATTCTAGCCTCCAAGGTGCAGATAATATCCCTGGGGAGAAAAATATGCATAAGTATGAGAAAGTAAACAAGACATGCCATGGTACATATGGTAGTATTAGGCTTTCAGAGGAGGGGAGAAACAGTGATTTAGAATGATCTACCACTACATGGAGGTTAGAGATCTGAGATTTCACCTGAAGCAGAGCATAGTAATTAGGAGCCAACTTGACCTGAGTGACTTCGGTAAAGTTATTAAATTTTATATGTCCAGTTCCTCATCTTTGAAATAGGGATAAAAATAGTATCTACCACACCCAAATTATCCTCGTAATTGCAAATTGTGCCTAATATATATAAAGCACCTTAGAATACTAAAACAAAAAAATCAAACTCGTTGCCGTTGAGTCGATTCTGACTCATAGTGTCCCTATAGAATACTACTGGCTATAATTAAAGATCAATTCATTTTTGCTAAATAAAATTAAAAATAAGACATTTGGTAACCAGAGAAAAAAGGGTCAAGGATGCTCTAGGAAAAGAAAATGACATGAACAAAGCTTAGAGGAAGCAGAACCCATGGTTTGCTCAGGCACAATAGCAGGTTAATTTGTGTGTGTGTGGGGGTGTGTGTGTGTGTGTGTGTATACGTTTGTGTATGCGTGCATATGTGCGTGCATGCACGTGTGTGTGTGCATGCGTGTTTGTGTGTGTGCGTGCGTGTGCGTGCTTGTGTGCGTGTGTGTGTGTTTTAATACAGTGTATAACCGCTTGGCATGTATTTTGTATAACTTCCTCTTTTTTTGATTAATAAAATAATGTTATAATAAGATACATTACTTAGCAACTTCTTCCTATCAAAAAATCTATATATAATATATTCTCTTTATTGGTTTCATAATGTTCTATAATTTAGATATTCCATAGAGGACTTTTGCTTTTACTTAACATGTAGAAAGTCTTAAGAGAATGGCAGTAATCCCCCAGACACCCTTTTAACTCAGTACTGAAGTCACTCCTGAGATTTCACCCTTCAGCCAGAGATTAGACAGGCCCATAAAACAAAACAACAGTAAATGGGCATACCAGCCCAGGGACAAGGACAAGAAGGCAGGAGGGGACAGGAAAGCTGGTAACAGAGAAACCACAATTGAGAAGAGGAGAGTGTTGACACATCATGGGGTTGGCAACCAATGTCACAACACAGTAATATGTATTAATTGTTTAATGAGAAACTAATTTGCTCTGTAAACCTTCATCTAAAGCACAATAATAATAATAAAAAAAAAATGGTAGTAACATCCTAACAATGAGAATAAGCCAGATAACCTACAAAATTGTAGGTTTTTTTTTTTTTTTTTTCAAGCCTATTAGCTAAAGTCCCAAAGAAAATAAATTACTAAAATCCAAAAAGTAGTAAGTCGTCTTAGGAGAAAAGGGACCCACAGTTGCATTCATCCTTGACAGAGCAGTAGGAGGCAGAGAAAGTAACTTTAGCCATGATTATGAAAAAAAAAAAAAAAAAAGCTGAACATTAAAACAATTTTTAAAGGCTGAGTTTATACTGGGAGCAGCAAATACAAGAGAAGTCAGCATCCACCACCACAATTTTCAACAAATCTTCTCTGAGTACTCATGTAAAAGATTGGAGGTGGGGCAGAGGTGCAGAGAGAACCCTTTCTGAGGCAGGTACACCAGGCCTGCAAAAGCCAGAGTGCAACAGTAGAGCTGGGCACTCCAGGATTTACACTGGGTTTCAGGCAGCTGACATACACACTTAAGGTTGGGAGAAGAGCCAGGAAAAATGAGAAATATACCACTGAGGTACACATTGTGGTACCTGCTGAAATTAGAAGGCAGAGAAGAGAATTAAGAAAAATGTCATAGGCACTTCAAACCTTATACTAAATACCAGTCAGTGTATGCCTAGGGAAAGAGTGTAAGAGAGAACACATGCAGAGGAGCAGACCCATGGGGCAGGGCCTGCACTTTTCTTACAGCAGGGTGAAGAACTGAGAGAAACTCCATCTCAGACACTGACATCTCAGGTAGCAGCCATTTATTTCTGGAAGAGAGATATGAGAGGCAAGGGAGGATTGCCCTGAGGCATTGGTACATTGGACTTGCTGAAGTCTGAGGGCTAGTCACTCAGATGCCAAGTCCTACTAAAAGGAAGGTCCTGATCTCTCCCTCAAATAATTAAAGTCTGTGCTGAACTGACTTTAATAGAAGTAACAACAATGTATAAATTCAGCTCAACTACGACCTACATTGGTTCCACTCACTCACGAGAAGGAAGAACCATACCCTTTAATGGATGTACATATTATTTATTTCAGTATTTACTGTTCTTTTGTACACAATATCACAATATCTCTCATTCAATCAGAAATTACTGGTCATACAGAAAGCAAAAAGAGTGACCTCATCATAAAAGAGAAACAACTAATAGAACAAGATTCACATATGGCCCAGATATTGGAATTATCAGGCAGGGACTTTAAAATATTCATGATAAATATGGGAAAGGATCTGGTGGGAAAAAAGTGGACAATATGTGTGATCATATGTGGAATTTCACCAAAGAAATAAAAACTATAAAAATGGAAATACTGGAAATGAAAATTATATTAGAGATGGTCAATTCTTTCAGGGAGATTATAAGAATACTAGGTACATCAAAGCCAATAATTAGGACACTTAAAGCCACAGCAATAGAAATTATCCAAACTGAAACAAACAAACAAAATAGTGGGGTGGGGGGATCAGAACCAAGCATTAGAGACCTGTGGGACCATAACAAATGGTCTAATATACATGTAATTAGGGACCAAAAAGGAGAAAAGACAGAGAATGTTGCTGAAGAAATATTCAAAAATACAATGAATAAGAACAGTACAAAATTGATGAAAGATGCCAGCCCACAGATAAAAGAGGTCAGCAACCCCCAAGCAGGATGAATATGAAGAAACCCACATGTAGGCATCTCATAATTAAACTTCTGTAAACTAGAAATCATAAAAAAATCTTGGAAGGATCAAGAGGAAAAAGATACATTATTGCAAATAATAAGAATGATGATTGACTTCTAATCAGAAAAAATGGAAGCCAGAGGACAATAGAACTACATCTTTAAAGTCCTGAAAGAAAACATCAACAATGTTGATCTAAAATTTACAGTCATAGTTATAGATTCAAACACCCTCCTTTCAATAATTGATATAACAAGTAGGCCAGATTTCAGCAAGGTTATAGAGGATTTGAGCAACTATTAACAGACTTGACCTAGTTATCATCTGTAGAACACTACACCCAGCAGCAGTAGATGCGCCTTAAAAAATTCAACAGTTGGACTTCAGGATAACATGGCGCTCTAGGCAGAAGCACCATGCTGTCCCTCCACAGCAAAGATCCGAAAAACTAAGCCAAACAGAGAAAACAGCAATCCTGAAACCCTAAGCATCAAATGAAGAGATCAAGAACTCAGCCAAGCACCAAATGGAATAAGAAATTGACAGAGAACAGAGAGCGAGGAGAGGTACATGTAGAGGTCTGCTATCAGCTAACGCAGCACGGATCCGCCATCTTGGACTCCTATCAGAGACCAGCGAACAGGGGGTTCGAGATAGCAGCTTCACGGAGCTTCCAGCAAGAGACAGAACAACCGGTAACCATCCATATATGTTTTCTCACCCCACACCCTTCTTCACCCCCACTCAGCCTCTTCTGCTTTCCATGGCCACAGTCTCTCGGCTGGGAAGCACTCACTTAACCCTGGTGTTGCTTGGATTCCATCTGCCCGCACTGGCCGGCTCCCTGAGTGCCATTTGTTGGCTGCTGGTGTTGCTTTTTTCTGCTACTTTGGATTTCTTCCTTACCTCTCACGACTGCCCCCTCCTTTCGCTCAAATACCTGGCTCCATGCACCATCTTTGCTTCTTCCTGAAAGGCTGTGAAACTCTGCTTGAATGTGAAACTGTTTCCTGGCCTGTGCTGCCACACTGGTGGGATCCCGGGGCTTTTTTGATTTGTTTTGAATTGTTTGTTTGTTTTCTTTTCTTTTCTCGAATTTGGAGCCCGTTCTAGCCGGGCAGTACTGCGCAGCTTGGGACTTAACCCTAATTTGTGCGGATGCAGAGAGGGATCACTGAGGACATTTCTTTTTTCAAGTTTTTTTTGGAGTTTTTCATGTTCTTTTTTTTTTTTTAATTTGTTTTGCTTTCTTTTCCATCTTTTTCCATTTTTGTCTCCCTTCATTACTCAGTTTCTTGTCTAAACCTTCCTTTTCCTCCTGTCCCCTGAATACGTGGCACTGAATGACACCTCTATGCCTTCTAGACAGGGTATACTTCAACGCCTGGGAGTAACTTCCCCAGACCTTATACCCACACCAGTGGGAACCCTGGGAGCTTTGCTTTTCTTTTTTCTAATTTTTCCTAATTCATTTTTTTCCTTTCTTTTTTTTCCTTCTTTTTCTCCTGTTTGTTTTTCTCCGTTTCATTGTCTCTCATCTCTCCATTCCAACAGCAAGCTCCCCTAGCACTCTTTTTTGTTTGTATGCTTTTGGCTCCTGTTCCTCTCTCCTCTCTCTCCTCTCTCCCAAACCCATCTTAGCTCCACACATCACAATCTCCCCCCTCCTTCCTGCCTACATGCACCATGCACTTAACATCACACCACCAAGCAGCACAAGCACGGCCTACCAGAACCTGCCCTGCACTGACTACCAGCCCGCCCTGGTGGCCATAGTAAGTCCCACAAACAACCCATCCCAGCAACTCCT
>NW_004443947.1:26461370-26469128 GCF_000243295.1 Trichechus manatus latirostris | reverse complement strand
ATAACAGCACAATTGGAAGAGTGTAGTCAATGTCACTGAACTGTGCATGTAGAAATTTTTGAAACGGTGTATCTTTGGCTATGTGTATTTTCCCCCCCAAAAAAAAGGTTGAGAAGTTAGAGGGTTGATATGTTGTGGGGTTGTTAACCAATGTCATAAAACAACATGTGTACTACTGTTTCACAAGAAACTATTTTGTTCTGTAAGCCTTCACCTGAAGTACAATTAAAAAAAAATTTTTTTGTTAAATGGGAACCTAATTTGCTGTGTAAATTTTCACCTAAAACACAATAAAATAGCTTTTAAAAAGAAGGTTAAAAAAAAAGAAACCCAAAGGGATCTACATAAATGGAAAAACATACCATGCTCATGGATAGGTAGACTCAACGTTGTGAAAATGACAGTTCTACCCAAAGTAATTTACAAATACTATGCCATCCCGATCCAAATACCAACAACATTCTTCAAAGGGATGGAAAAACTAATCATTAACTTTATATGGAACAGGAAGAAACCCCGAAAAGTAAAGCACCGCTGAAGAAGAAAAATAAAGTAAGAGGACTCACACTACCTGACCTCAGAGCGAACTATAGAGCTACGGTAGTCAAAGCAAGCTCGTTTAGGTACAACGACATCAGCCAGTGGAACAGAGTTGAGAACCCAGATGTAAGTCCTTCCACCTACAGTCACCTGATCTTTGTCAAGGGCCCAAAGTCTGTCAAATAGGGAAAAGACGGTCTTTTTAACACATGGTGCTGGCAAACCTGGATATCCTTCCGCAAAAAAATGAAACAGGACCCATACGTCATACCATATAAAAAAACTAATTCAAAATGGATCAAAGAAAGACCTAAATATAAAGCCAAAAACTATAAAGTTCATAGAAGAAAAAATAGGACCAACGCTAGAGGCCCTAATGCATGGCATTAACAGGATACAAACCATAACCAACAATGCACAAACTCCAGAAGATAAGCTAGATAAATGGGATCTTCTAAAAATCAAACACCTATGCTCTTCAAAAGAATTCACTAGAGAGTAAAAAGAGAACCTACAGACTGGGAAAAAAATTTTTGGACAGTACAAGTCAGACAAAGGTCTAATCTCCATAATCTACAGGAAAATCCAACACCTCTACAACACAAAGACAAATAATCCTATTAAAAAATGGGCAAAGGAAATGAACAGACACTTTACCAAAGAAGACATTCAAGTGGCCAACAGACACATGAGGAAATGCTCGCGTTCACTAGCCATTAGAGAAATGCAAATTAGAACCACAATGAGATACCATCTCACCCCGGCATTACTGGCACGAATCCAAAACACTGGAAATAACAAATGTTGGAGGACTGCAGGGAGATCGGAACTCTTATGCACTGCTGGTGGGAATGCAAAATGATACAAGCATTTTGGAAAATGATATGGCGCTTCCTTAGAAAGCTAGAAATTCAAATACCATAGGATCCAGCAATCCTACTCCTAGGAATATACCCTGGAGAAATAAGAGCCGTTGCACGTTAGACATATGTACACCCATGTTCATGGCAGCATTGTTCACAATAGCAAAAAGATGGAAACAACCTAGATGCCCATCAACAGATTAGTGGATAAACTATGGTATATACACACAATGGAGTATTATGCAACGTTAAAGAACAATGATGAATCTGAAGCATCTCATAACATGGATGAAACTGGAGGAAATTATGCTGAGTGAAATAAGTCAAACACAAAAGGACAAATATTGTATGAGACCTCTATTGTAAAAACTCATGTAAAAGTTTTCACACAAAAAATAACAATCTTTTTTGCCTACGAGGGTTGGGAGGGGTGGGGGTGAAATAATACATAGACAATAGATAAGTGGTAACTTTGGTTAAGGTTAAGACAGTACACAATACTGAGTAAGCCAGCACAACTTGTACAAGGAAAGGTCATGGAAGCTCCATAGACATTTCCAAACTCCCTGAGGGACTGAATTGCTGGGCAGAGGGCTGTGGGGACCATGGTCTCGGGGAACATCTAGCTCAATTGGCATAACACAGTTCATAAGGACATTGTTTTACTTTCTACCTTGGTGAGTAGTGTCTGGGGTCTTAATAGCCTGTGAGCAGCATCTAAGATATCCCACTGGTCTCACCCCTTCAGGAGCAAGGGAGAATGAAGGGAACAGGATACAAGGAAATGATTAGTCGAAAAGACTAATGGACCATAGCTACCAAGGCCTCCACCAGACTGAGTCCAGTACAGCTAGATGGTGCCTGGGTACCACCACTGACTGCTCTGACCGGGATCATAACATAGAGTTCTGGACAGAGCTGAAGAAGGAAGTAGAAGAAAATTCTAACACACACACAAAAAAAGACCAGATTTACTGGCCTGAAAGAGACTGGAGAAACCCTGAGTGTATGGCCCCCGGACACCCATTTAGCTTAGTGGTGAAGTCACTCCCGAGATTCACCTTGCAGCCGGGGATTGGACAGCCCCATAAAACAAAATGGGACTAATGAGGCACAGCAGTCCAGGGATAAGGACTAGAAGGCAGAAAGGGACAGGAAAGCTTGTGATAGGGAACCCAAGATTGAGTAAGGACATTGTTGACATGTAGTGGGGTTCTTAACCATTGTCATGGGGCAATATGTGTATTAACTGTTTAATGAGAAACTGTTTTGTTCTGTAAACCTTCATCTAAAGTGAGAATATCAGCACAACTGGAAGAACGTAATCGATGTAACTGAATTGTAGATGTAGCAAATTTTGAGATAGGGTATCTTTGGTTATGTATATTTTCACCAAAAAAAAAAAAAAAGTCTTCCATGGCCAAGAAGGGAGAGGGTTGACATGTCTTGGGGTTGTTAACTAATGTCATAAAACAATATGTGTACTGACTGTTTAATGAGAAAATATTTGTTGTATAAACCTTCACCTAAAGTACAATAAAAAAAAAAAAAAAAGAAAGAAAATATAACAATTTATGTATTTATGAGTTTCTTACTCATTGTTTTTGGTCTCACAATTATTCCTTCATGGATCATCTTTGTACCTGTGTTCTTCAGTATGCTTTATTTCTATATGATGAATTCCTAAATTTTAAATACAAGATTGGTTTGCTTACATAAGCACCTTTATAAAGCCAGCACAATGGTGTTGTTGTTAGGTGTTGTCAAGTTGATTCCGACTTGATAGTGATCCTATGTATGACAGAAAAAAAGTTGCTTGGTCCTGTGCCATCCTCACAATATTAGGTATGTTTGAGCCCATTGCTGTAGCCACTGTGTCAATCCATCTCATTAGCGTCTTCTTCTTTTTTGCTGACCTTCTGCCTTACCAGGAATGATGTCCTTCTCCATGGGTTAGTCCCTTCTGATAATGTGTCCAAAGTACTTGAGACCAAGTCTCACCATCCCTGCTCTGTTTGTATGCCACTACCCATGAACCTCCTGCATGATATATAACACCTTTGAAATAATTATGAGCTTTGTTGAAAGGAGAGTAGATACATGCATTTGATATTGTTTTGTAATTTGTACTCTGTCATACTAATCTCAGTTTCTTAAAATCATTCAGTTTATGCAGAAGAGTTAAAAATAATTAGAGGAAATCCAGGATAAACAATACTATAATGATGTGTGTTTTGAAAAAAAATGAGTACAAGAAAATAAATGTAATATCTAACATTGATGGTTCTATGGCCAAAAAAAGAATCTGCGTGATTGAAAAGAGAAGACATGGCTGTTTGAACAATGGTATCTCTGAAAGTAGCATGCTGTTATCGCTAGCCTTCTGTTAAATGTCTTCATTTCAGGCTTAACTTATTCAGTCATAAAAAAGTTTTAACTTAGTTTTTAGTACTGTAGTGAACCATATTTAGGGTTTAAGGACTATCTCAAAATGAAATCCTAATCTTTTTTTAAACCTTAGTACTATTATACCTTTACAGATCAACAGGAAGTAATGCTTGACCTTTGTTTTACAAGCTAAACATAATTTTTCCCTTTTGGGGGGGAAGCTTTCATTCTACCGTCGAATCTCAAGTGCAAGGAATTGATGCGGGTTAACCTTGCAAATTTTTACATTCCCTTAACTTTTAACTTAAGTGTATTATTTTTATACAAAAATCAGTTCTTGTTAATCTCTTTTTTAATTAGGTGAAGAGCTAAGAATGCTTTCACCCAGAGATGCTTGACTTTTTTAACTCTGATAAATTTTTAACTGCCTCAAATATTTTTTAATGACGTGAGGTATAAATAAATTAAACTAAAAATAAAAATGTGAATCTTTTGGACCACATATAGCAAGGCACAGAGAGTAACAGCTACTTTAAGTGTGTATGAAAAGGAGAATGTGTGTGTATGTGCATGTAAGAGTACTTTTTATTAAATATTTTTGTATTCAATTTATTTTGTCACCTATTATCACAATAATGGGCTAAAATCTTGGGATGATTTGTTTAATGAAGAACTATTTAATAAAATTTTAATATTAATAATAGTTTTATACATATTAACATAGTATTTTGATATTGTCATTCAAGCAAAACAAGACATTATAGAAAGCACTCTAAGGTGAGGACAGAAGACAATGGAAGGGACGAGAATGCCAAAGAAGAGACACGATGCCTCAAATTTACTAGAAGGTTGACAAGGGAGAAATTTGCTCTAGATTTGCTATTGCCTGAATACTTTGGGAGATACCAACAGTTTAATAGAACTTAACCTCATCATATTTTGAGGCTGAACTGGAACAGTATTATGGCCAGCAGTTTATATTTGGTAAAACTTAATTTGGCCAAATTCAGTTTCCTAAATTGAGGTTTTACTGAGATGACTGTTGTTGCCTGAACCCTTTTCTGAGGTCTTTATGAAGTCTTGTTTGATAAAGGCCAGAGTGCCGTGTTGGATCCCATTCTTTGCTCTATTTCCTTGTAACAATTTGTACAATCATCCCCAGTCATCTATTTGCATTCTCTGAAACTCTGGATACCAATGAGTTGAAAGAGTGGTTTAATTCGTGTTCTCTGCATGTGTATTGTGTGTACATCCATCTTGCCCGTATAAATAGTAAGTGCATTGGTATATTTAATATAGTTTGCATGCTTGTTGTCCTTGGTAAACTGAAAATTCCTTGAAAACAAGAACTATGCCCTTTTTATATTTAATCATTTCTCATTTCCACCCCTTTTCAGTAAACTTAGGAGTGTTTTGCATGTATTGAATTCACCCATTCACTCACTCACCGACTCACTCACTCCCTCATTGTCCTATCCTCTAGCTACTCTGGTAATAGACACTTGATCAAAAGAGATTGGCCATTTGTAAGGAAGAACTATAGTTTAATCATGTAAATGTTTCTGGGAAGTTATTTATTCTAGTTTTTGTAACACTAGTTGAGATTTCAAAGTTACAGGTCAAGAGACTAGGATTCCTGCTTTGTGACCTTGGAAAATTCATTGAGTCCTTATCTACCTCAGTTTATCTTAAAAGGGCACTCGTGTATGTTCAACTTTCCCTAAGAGCATTGTAAAGATGAAATGAGGGAAAGCATTGTGAAAATACTCTGAAAAATAGATTTTTTAAAAATGTTTATTCAATTAGATGAAATTGGAAAAAAGCACATTGATCATATATATGGGCAAGATTTCTTTAATTAAGGCAGAATTACTAGTTTGGTAGTCAGATTACAAATTATTCTGCCTAATGTGTCATGAATGAATTCTGAAACTGAGTTTTTAAATGTAATTCCTGCAGTGGCTAAAATTTCCACATGCTTCGGGATCACCAAGTCTGTTAAAATAAGACCTTGTGATTTGAATATCTCAAGCTTCATTGAGAAGGGGCTATAACTCTGTAATACCTTATTGAGGTCAGACTAAAAATAGAAGGCAAAGCCTTATTTATATTGCTGTCTCTTGGTGACATAGCTACAAATTCCATTTCTGCCGTCTAGACCTCAGTTGATTCAGTGAGAGCTAAGGCCAGCCATAAGATTTAGAAATGGCTGGAAATAGTTGATAATCAGGTCTACTTTTGTGGAGCATTCAAACATTAGTCCTGTATCAGAGAAGTATTTTAGATCAAAATACGCAGAGGTGCAAGTCACAAAAATACCAGTGCAACTAAATGCACGTTTTGCATTGGTAGCAACACCACCAATTGTAGAATGTCATCTTTGCATTTAAATTGTGAGGGCAAGTGTTACCATGTTTAAGATATTAGGGTGGTTCAACCCCTCTATAGGTTTTGGTGGATGCTGGGGCAAGGTGTAGGAGGATATATGTTATAGTGGATAAGAGCTCAGCTGCTAACCAAAAGGTCGGCAGTTCAAATCCACCAGCCACTCCTTGGAAACTCTGTGGGGCAGTTCTACTTTGTCTAGAGGGTCGCTGTGAGTCAGAATCGAATTGGCAGCAATGGGTCTGGTTTTATGTATATATATATATATATACACACACACACACACACATATGCATATGTATATGAAAATATATATGTATACGATATTTGAGAATTCACACATACAGGAGCTGTCTTGGTGATTCAAGTTCTGGGGAAGGAGCATTTCCAGCTTTATTTGTTATTTGCTTTGCTAAGCTACGCTTGTTGAGTAAATATTTCTGAGATTTTATTGCTATAGAAGTGCTGCTCCTCAGGTTTTTGATTTACACTTCCAAGTACTAGCAAGGTACCCTGGACTCTGTTCTATTTTTGATGTTGTGTCTAAGAGTTTGTGTGAGTGTTTGTCTGTGCGCTTAAATCTTAACACATCTTGATGCCATGAAGGAGTCATTCGTGTATCCAACAGAGTCTATTAACTAGACGAGCTTTTTCTGACTTTGTCACTATAAATCAAAAACTTCAAGTACAAGCATGAAACATCTATTGAAAATAATCAGAAAACAGAATTGCCTGTAAGGGGAAAACATTAATAAGTCGTGATATGAATGGTGGACTGGCTATGCCAGTTATATAGATACAAGCGGATAAGAGCAAATCTCTTCCCATGGCCTGAATCATCCCTACTGGATAACAGGGAGGATCCTGGTGCCAGTCATGTCCAGTCTGTTCCCCACACAGAGCTACTGGACATTTACTTAACAACTCATTAAAAAGGCAAATCTGCTGCAAAAGACCTCTAACTTTTTTTTTTTTTTTGTACTTCAGGTGAAAGCTTACAGAACAAATAGTTTCTCATGAAACAGTAGTACACATATCATTTTATGACATTGCTTAACAACCCCACAACATGTCAACCCTCTCCCTTCTCCACATTTTTTTTTTTGGTGAAAATATACATAGCCAAAGATACACCATTTCAAAAATTTATACATGCAGAGTTCAGTGACATCAACTACGCTCTTCCAATTGTGCTGCTATTCTCACTTTAGATGAAGGCTTACAGAACAAAATAGTTTATCATTTAACAGTTAGTATACATGTTGCCCTATGACGATGGTTGACAACCTCACAACACATCAACACTATCTTTACTCAACCTCGGGTTCCCTATCACCAGCTTTCCTGTCCCCTTCTGCCTTCTGGCCCTTGTCCCTGGACTGCTGTGCCTCGTTAGTCCCATTTGGTTTTATGGGGCTGTCCAATCCCCGGCTGCACGGTGAACCTCGGAAATCACTTCACCACTGAGCTAAAAGGGTGTCTGGGGGCCGTACACTCGGGGTTTCTCCAGTCTCCTTTAGGCCAGTAAATCTGGTCTTTTATTTGTGAGTTAGAATTTTATTCTACATCCCTCTCCAGCTCT
>NW_004443947.1:26433393-26456134 GCF_000243295.1 Trichechus manatus latirostris | reverse complement strand
GAATTTGTCTATTTTTTTCCACATGTTTGTCAGCTTTTTGCCTCAGCTCTTGGAGAATTCTGAGTATTAGAGATTTGAATTCCCTATCAGGTAGTTTTAGTGCCTTTTCTTCCACTGGAAAGTCATCTGGTGTTTTATTTTGGATGCCTATTGGAACCGTCCTGTCTTTTTTTTGTAAATGTTTTGATATTCTCTGCTGTCTTCAGGGCATTCAGTAGTTATTTTTCTCGTTTATTGATTGTAGATTTGTTTGTTTCATCCGTTTTTTTTTTTTTTTTTCCTTTCATTTGGCTATGTCTGAGCAGGCGGACTGTGTGTTCTTTGTTGTTTGCTCATCTGTGCAAAATACTTTTAGCCTCCTTCTCCAATTGGCAGGGTCAGTCACTCAGATATGGTACGGCAGGGCAGGTCTAGCTGAAGAGGAGTTCCTGGGACGGGTTGTTCGTGTCACTTACTGCAGCCACCAGGGTGGGTCTGTAATCAGTGCAGGGCAGATTCCAGTAGGCCATGCCTGTGCTGCTTGGTGGTGTGATGTTAAGCGCACGGTGCAGGTAGGCAGGATGCAGCAGGGAGATTGTTATGTGTGGAGCTATAATGGATATGGGATAGAGGAGAGAGGAAAAGGAGCCAGAAACATACAAACAAACAAAAAATAATGCTAGGGGAGCTTGCCATCAGAGTGGAGAGATGAGAGAGTATGAAATGGAGAAAAACAAAAAGGGGAAGAGGAAGATAAGAAAAGAAATGAATAAATAAATAAAAATCAGAAAGGGAAAAGAAAAGCAAAGTTCCCAGGGATCCCACTCAGTGCAGCTTTGAGGTCTAGGGAAGTTGTTCTCAGGTGTTGCAATACAGCCTGGGTAAAAGGCATAGAGGTGTACAATTCCAGGTATTCAGTGAACAGAAAGAGAAGCAAGATACAGAGAGATGAGAAACTGAGTGATGAAGAAAGCCAAAAAGGGAAAAAGAGGGAAAAGAAAATAAAGCAAATTAAAAAATAAGAACAAGAAAAGCCCCCCCAGAAAATGAAAAAAAACAAACAAACAAAAAAAAAGAAATGCTCTCAGGGATCCCTCTGCATGTCTGTGCAAGCCGAGGGGGTAGGTTCCAAGCCACGCAGCACTGCCTGGCCAGAACGGGCTCCCACCTCAAGAGAAGGAAAAGAAAACAAACAAACAATTCAAAACAAACAAAAGAACAAAAGCCCCAGGATCCCACCAGCGTGGCAGCCAGACTGGGAAGCAGCTCCACGCTCGAACGGAGCTCCACAGCCCCTCAGGAAGAAGCAAAGATGGCGCACGGAGCCAGGTATTTGAGCGAAAGGAGGGGGAGGTGGTGAGAGGTAAGGAAGAAATCAAAAGAAGCAGAAAAAAAGCAACAACAAATGGCACTCAGGGAGCCAGCCAGTGTGGGTTGGTTAAATCCAAGCAGCCAGTGCTTCACGGACAAGAGACTGTGGCCACGGGAAGTAGAGGTGGCCGAGTGGGGGTGAAGAAGGTTGGGGTGTGGGGAAGCGTATATCACAAGTTACCAGTTGTTCTGTCTCCCACTGGAAGCTCTGTGAAGCTGCTTTCTCATACCCGCTATTTTCCAGTCTCTGATAGAAGTCCAAGATGGCAGATCTGTATTGGATTAGCTGGTAGGCGACCTCTGCATGAATCTATCCTCACTCTCCATTCTCTGTCAGTTTTCTCACTCCGTTGGTGCTTGGCTGAGTTCTTTATCTCTTCATCTGATGTTTTAGCGTTTCAGGATTGCTGTTTTATCTGTTTGGCTTAGTTGTTTCGGATCTTTGCTGTGGAGGGACAGCGTGGTTCTTCTGCCTAGAGTGCCATTTTGCCAGAAGTCCTCTCTCTAACGTTTTGAAAAGCAAAAAGTACTTTGAAGACTAAGGTGCATTTGACCCAAGCCATGGTCTTTTTAGTCATCTCATATGCATGTGAATGTTGGACATTTGAAAAAGAAGGCAGAAGAAGAATTGATGCGTTCAGATGTGGTGTTGGTGAAGAATATTGAATATAATGTGGACTGCCAAAAAAAAAAAATGTACAAATCAGTCTTATAAGAAATACAACTAGAGTGTTCCTTAGAAGCAAAGATGGTGAGACTTTGACTCACTTAATTTGGACATGTCATCAGGAAAGAGTGATCTCTAAAAAGGAACATCATGTTTGGTAAAGTAGAGGGTCAGTGAAAATGAGGGAAACCCTCAGTGAGATGGAGTGATACGACAGCCACAAGAGTGGACTCAGACATATCAATGATCATGAAGATGGCACAGGACCAGTCAACGTTTCATTCTGTTTTAAATAAAGTCATCATGAGTCAGAGCTGACGTGATGGTGTCTAACAACAACAATAAGGCATGGATACCTGCTAATATGAACAGGACGTTGGTTGTTCTGATCTTCAGGTACATTAGGCTGGATATTTGCCTGACCTCACCGTTACTTGAAAAATAAATTCCTACCTGTAACAGGTCAATCTCAGCCTATATATATAAAGAAAGAAAGAAAGCTACAAGTGGGATAAAGAGATATATATATATCTTTATATATATATATATTTATAGCTTTATATATATAGCTTTCTTTCTTTCTTTAACTGAACTTGAGAGCAGGGAGTTCTCAATCACTTCAGGCCCCCAACATTGAAAATGGTCAAGCATATTCTGTACAGCTCCATATAGCATAACTAGGAACAATGCTTAGATGTTGCAAGCAAGAAAATTTTATTTCTTCTCTTTTCATTAAAAAGTAGAAGAGGCTGTCTCTTGAAGAAATGAGCTTCCTGTCATTAGAAATGTTTGGTCTCAGACATTAGTCAAGGGAGGTATATATCACGCTGAAATGGATATGAGGTGACAGTCTTGTCCTAAGGCTTGTCATTTATCTCCTGGTATCGTCTGACCCATCCTGATGACATTAGAATATTGTGAGTTCTCTGGGCTGGATTTTCACTGCTGTTGGTATTGTAGGAAGCCTTCCATTGTTCCTTCATTGCTCTTGGCCATGGGAAGATCTGGGAGGCTTTTTCAGGTTCATCTGTCTTGATAAATCACACAGACATTTTTTTCTTCAGCTTCAGTAACATGCAGGGAATGAAGTGGAGCCAGGGGACATTACTTGCAACCTTGATGTTCTCCAAGGACCAGGGCCCATGTCTTCACAACTCTGGGACCTCAGATCTACCGGGCTGTTTTGTCGTTCTGCTGTCCTCAGTAATTGGTCACAGGGAC
The DNA here is from genome assembly GCF_000243295.1 of Trichechus manatus latirostris. Taxonomy (NCBI): domain Eukaryota; kingdom Metazoa; phylum Chordata; class Mammalia; order Sirenia; family Trichechidae; genus Trichechus; species Trichechus manatus. The sequence goes on along the minus strand of NW_004443947.1, from coordinate 26,452,896 downwards.
CATTCCCAGGCATGTATTGGCATTTATATTCAGTTTTTCTGCCAAATCTAGAGAAAACTTATCTATTTGAATCTCATTTCAAGAGGTAGTATAGTATAGTGGTTAAGAGCGCATGCTCTGGGGCTTCATTTCATGGGGGATGAATCCTGGCTCCTGCAACTTGACTAGCTGTATGGTCTTGTACAAGATAGCATCAATCTACCTTTTTTTTTATAAAATTGTAAATTAGGGAAAATGATAGTAGTACCTGGTGAGGATGCGAAAACATTCATAAAGCACATATTACCAGTGCCAGAGTGAGTAGTGGTGGTAGAAGTAGCACTGGCACAGCGGTAGCCATAGTCACAGTGGTAGTAGCACTCACGCTGGTAATCATGGCAGCAGCATGAGGGTCAGGGAGCCTTGCATGTACCTTAGCAGGATTCATTGTGTCCTGAGTCTCCTCAGGCCAACACTTTGTAATTCTGAAGCTAATATTAGACTCCTTTATTGTCACTGTTCTGCTGTGTTATTCCTCTTTAGCTTTGCACAGCCATGGGTTCACATCTCATCTGTACTTCTTATTAGCTAGGTTTGTCGATTTCCTAAGCCTCCTTGAGGCTGTTTCTCTTCTTTAAAATGGTGTGACACCAACTTTATAGTTTTGTCAAGAATGTTGAGTGAGATGAATGTACATAAAACATAAGACAGAGTAGATGCTAATAAGAAGTTCCATTCCACCCCATCCAGTGTGTTAAAATCAGGTGATCTTAATCCAGCTTTTGGAACTACCTCCCTTTCTCACAATAACTGTTCCTTTCAGTAATTATACAAAAACCACTGTGCAGGGACCCCCAACTCTCAGGATAATTGCTCTGAGTTAATGAAACTCTCATATTCACTCTACTTTTAGCCAACCTCATGATAATAGACAAGAAATAAGGCTGATGTAGCTATCCCCCATAAAAGCTTAAGCAGAATTAGAAACTAAATTTTAGAAATAAGTATAGTAGTTAACAACATGAACTTTAGAGTCAGATAAGAATTCCAACGTACCTTCACCACTACCTGGGTAATGCTTGGGCTAGTTGCTCAACCTCTTGGAACCTCAAGGTTTCCACCTGTATATGGAGAATAATACCTACCTTATGGGTTATTGAGAGAATCTAATAATGAAAAAAATGTAAAAACCACTCTACGTGTATGGTAACTGAAATCATCTCTATGATAATAATAACAACAATGATAGTATTTTTTTATGATTACTACTCTCATTGTTATTATCGGAGATTTGTTAGATTGTTGGGAATGATATTTGTAGAAATAATAGTGAATGATGTTGATGGTAATAGCAAAGCTTTTTGAAAATTTTTACTTGCATGTACACTCTACTAAGCAAGTCATATACATTATCTAACAATTCTCATTAAAAAATTGTGAATTAAATGCTATTATTCACAGATGAAAACTTAAGATTCATTGAGGTTAAATAAACTGGACCAAGGACATGCTACCAATACAGGACAGGGCTTGGTATTCAAAACTAGATCAATCTGACTCTTGAGCACACAACTTTAACTGCTGTCTGTAGTCTAAAAAGAATGGTAGAATCAACTGGTAGCCTAGAGAATGGAAGCCTTTGATGTTTGTTTTGTGTGAACTGGGGTATTTGAGGAGATGTCATGTCGAAATGATTACGCTTATTCTGTGTGGCTTCATATGGCATAAGTAGGAACAATGGGTAGAAGTTGGAAGAAGAAAAAATTAAGTTCTACCTTTTTCATTAAAAAATAAAGTTATGAGTTCTCTGTCATTAGAAATGATTGATCTCAGACATCCAGATAGTTAAGTAGAAGGGGTTTCCATGTAGCACAGATATATTGAATTAGATGTTTCCTAAAGTTCTATCTATTGCTAAGATTCTACATTTTAGGTTTCAACTGTTTGCAAGTGTTGATTGGAGGAGGCAAGCTGAAAAAATATCAACAGTTTGTACATATTGAGATTCCTACATTTATAGGTTCTGCTTTACACTGCTTAGTCCATTGAATTTTTTATTTTTTTCTTTTTTGTGGGGGAAGGGGCAAGTTTTTCCAAGTTGTTATTGGAGATTATACGGTGATTAGTGAGGGACATTTGTATTTTTGGTGATAGAAAAGTTCAGGAACAAGTTGACCTTTTGAAGAAGTCTTGAATGAAGTAAAGTGATTAGCTTTTTTCTTTTTAATTGTGACATAGAAGCATTTTACTTATAGCGTTCCCACTTTCTGTTCCCCTTTTCTTCTCTCTCCCACCTCCCATCTCTCCCTCCTGTCTGACTTTTTAAAAAATATTTTAGTCTATTTTTGGTGAAAGTTTACACAGGAAATTACATTCTCATTTAACAATTTCTATACATATTATTTAGTGATTGGTTACATTCTTCACAATATATCAACGTTCTTGTTAATTTCCAGTTTGGTTGTACTGTTTCCATTAATCTAGCTTCCCTGTCCTCCCTTGCCTTTTCATCTTTGGTCTAAGGTAAACATTAACCATTTGGTTTCATCTAGATGATTATTTTGAAGAGCACAGTACTCATGGGTGATGTTATTTATTTTATGGGCCAATCTGTCATTTGGTCAAAAAGTGACCTCTGGGAGTGGTTTGACTTCCAAATTTAAAGAGTATCTCAGGGCGATAGTCTTGTGGGTGCATCTAGTCTCTACCAGTCCAGTAAGCCTGGCTTTTTTATAGAAATTTGAGTTTTGTTCTACGTTTTTCTCCCATTCTATCCAGGACCATCTATTGAGTCCCTGGCTGGGTAGTGGTAGCCGGGCACCAACTAGTTCTTCTGGTTTCAAGGTAGGTGATGTCGTTGTTCATGTAGTTTACTGGTTTTGAAGGCTAGTTTCTTCTTTGAGTCTTTGGTTTCCTTCTTTCTCTTTAGCTCTGGATGAATAGAGACCAATATTTCTATCTTAGATGACTGCTCACAAGCTTTTAAGAACCCAGATGCTCCTCCCCACACTAGGATGTAAAACATTGTCTTTATGGACAATCTTACGCTGATTGACTGAGTTGCCCCCACGAGACTATGGTCCTAAGCCCTCAAACCCAGTAGACCAATCCCATGAGGTATTTGGTTGTACCTAGGAATTACCCATAACTGTGCCTTCTATGTGCTTTATTTTATACTTGAAAATATATGTAGCACACATAAACATATATATATGTATACATATGTCTACAGTTATCCATATATGTCGTCCTGTATACATTTATGCATAATTATATATCTTTGTAACGAAACAGTATTTTTAGTTGCTATTACTGTTGTTGCAAAATTATATGTCCCCGAATGAAAATTTTTTTTTACAAATTTCCACCTAAATTGTTCACTAACATTAGTTACATTTATCACAATTTGTCAGCGTTTTCTTTGTGTCTATACTGTACTTGTGCTCAAACACTTGTCTTTACTATAGTAGTGCTGTACTCACTACTTTAGCACTTGGAGCCACATTTCCCATCACCAAGGGTAACAAGTCTCTGAGTTCTAAAGCATATTTACGCCTTCTCCCCTATTCTCCTTGGTAACTGCCAATGAACATTGGTCTCCCTGTATTTATCTGTTGTTGTCTTCTTATAAAAAAGGATCATACCATAATTATATACTTGATTTATTTCACTTAGCATTATTCCCTCCAGGACCATCCATGTTATATGTTTCACAGACTCATCATTGTTCCTTATGGTTGCGCAGTATTGTTGCGTGTATGTTCCACAATCTGCTTATGCGTTCATCCATTGATGGCACTTTGATTGTTTCCATTTTTTTGCTATTGTGAATAAAGCTACAATGAACATAGGAATGCGTATATCTGGTCATGTCAGTAGTTTTAGGTCTTTAGTGTGTATTCCTAGGAGGGGGATTGCTGGATTGTAAGATACCTCTATTTCTAGTTTTTTGAGGAAGCACCAAACCGTTTTCCATAGCGGTTGTAACATTTTACAGTCCCACCAGCAATGATTAAAAGTTCCAATCTCCCCAAATCCTTGCCGACCATTTGTTGTTTTCTGTTGTTGTTTTTTTAATCATTGCTATTTAATAGGAGTGAGATAGTATCTCATTGTAGTTTTGATTTACATCTCTCTAAATCGACTCAACAGCAATGGGTTTTTTTTTTTGGGGGGGGGTAATGGCTAGTGATCATGGGCAACTTTTCATGTTTGTTGGCTGCTTGGATGTCTTCTTTGGTGAAGGTTCTGTTCATGTTCTTTGCCCGTTTTATAATTGACGTATTTGTCTTTTTGTTGTTGAGTTGTTTAAGTTTTCTCTAAATTTTGGAGATTAGACTCTTACCTGATACATCTTTTCTGAAAAGTTTTTCCCAGGCTATATGTTCTCTTTTTACTCTTTTGATAATGTCTTTTGATGAACACAAGTTTATAATTTTTATGAGATCTCATGTATCTACTTTGTTTCCTTCTATTTATACGTTTGTTGTAATGCTTGTTATCTTATTTTTACAGAAGATTAGATCCCATCATTTTTTCCCTGTGTTTTTTTCCCAGGAATTTTATGGTTTTAGGTTTGATGTTTAGGTCTTTGATCCATTTTGAGTTTGTTTTTATGTTTGGTGTGAGGTCTGGATCCTGTTTCAATTTTCTGCAGGTAGATATCCAGTTTTGCCATCACTATTTATTTTTATTTTATTTTTTACATCGCTATTTATTAAAGAGACCTTCTCTGCCCCACTGGATGGACTTTGACTCTTAGCCGAAAGTCAGTTGTCCATGGATAATTTGAGTTTAGTTATGAGTTCTCTATTCTGTTCCATTGGTCTATATGTCTGTTGTTGAACCAGTGCCAAGCTGTTTTGATTACAGTGGCTGCGTAGTGTGTTTTGATACCAGGGAGTGTGAGGCCTCCTCCTTTGTTCTTTATCTTCAGTATTACTTTGGCTATTTGGGGTTTCTTTCCTCTTCGTATTAAGTTGGTCATTAGTTTTTCTATTTCAGTAAAGAATGTTGTTGGGATTTCTGTCGGGATTGCATTGAATCTGTAGATCGCTTTAGGTGGTATTGACATTTTCACTATATTAAGCCTTCCTACCCATGAGTACGGATGTGTTTCCTTTTTTGTAGGTTTCTTTTAGTCTCTTGTAGCAGTGTTTTATAATTCTCATTGTATAAGTCTTTTATGTCTCTGGTTAGGTTTTAATCCCTAGATATTTTCTTGGGGGACTATTGTAAATGGTATTGTTTTCTTGATTTCTTTCTCGGAATAGTCTTTGTTAGTGTTGAAGAACCCAACTGATTTTTGTGTTGGTCTTGTATCCTGCAATGTTGCTAAATTCTTCTATTAGTTCCAGGCAGTATTCTTGTGGAAACTTTAGAGTCTTCTATGTATAGGATCATGCTGTCTTCAAATAATGATAATTTTACTTCTTCTTTTCCAATTTGGATAACTTACATTTCTCTTTCTTGTCTTGTTGATCTGGCTAGGACTTCCAGGTACAATATTGAATAAGAGTAGTGATAACAGGCATCCTTGTCTGGTTCCTGTTCTCAGAGGGAAGGTTTTCAACCTTTCTCCATTGAGTATAATGTTGGCTGTTGGTTTTTTATATATGCCCTTAATTATGTTGAGGAATATCCCTTCTATTCCTATTTTGATGAGAGTTTTTTTTTTTTTATCGGGAAAGGGTGTTGAATTTTATCAAATGCCTTTTCTGCATCAATTGATATGATCATTTGGTTCTTTTCCTTGTTTTATTTTTATGTGGTGGATTACATTGATTTTCTGATGTTGAACCACCCTTGTAATCCTGGTATGAATCCCACTCGATCATGGTGTGATGTTTAAGATAGTGTGTCAGCTTGGCTGGGCCATGATTCTCAGTGTTTTGGCAGTCATATAATGTAATCACTTCCCTGTTGAGATTTGATATGGGATCACCCCCATGATGGGATCTGCTGTGAGTAGCCAATCAGTTGAAAGGGATTTTCATTGAGTGTGTTGCCTGCATCAGAATATAACTGGATGTTCTGGCTTTTGCATGCTCTGGATCCTGCAGCTGGCTCTTGTTCTTTTGACCTCTGATTCTCGGGACTTGAGCTAGCAGCTTACCTGCTAATCTTGAGTTCACCAGCCCCTGCAACTGCGTGAATCAGGAGAAACCTTGCGGTCTTGCCTACCGATTTTGGGATTCATCGATCTTCACAGCCTGTGAGCAAGAGCCCTGCTCTCCAACCTGCCAATCTTGGGTTCACCAGCCCCTTCAGCTACATGAATCAGGAGAAGCCTCTGTCCTGATCTACGGACTTGAGGTATTCCAACCTCTACAACTGTGTGAGCCATTTCCTTAATATAAATCTCTTTCTACATATATTTATACGCTTTATTGGTTTTGCCTGTCTGCATATATTTATACGCTTTACTGGTTTTGCTTCTCTAGAGAACCCAGCTTAAGATACACGGTGTATGATTTTTTTGATATGTTGCTGTAGCTTGTTGGCAAGAATTTTCTTGAAAATTTTTACATCTATGTTCATAAGGGATATTGATCTGTAGTTTTCTTTTTTTTGGTGATGTGTTTGCCTGGTTTTGGTCTCAGGGTTATGCTGGCTTCACAGAAGGAGTTCAGTAGTGTTCCTTCCTCTTCTATGTTTTTGAAGACATTGAGCGATATTGGTGTCAACTCTTCTCTGAATGTTGGTAGAATTCCTCAGAGTAGCCATCTGGTCCTGTTCCCCACCCACCCACCCCCACCCCGCCTTTGGTTGGTAGTTTTTTTAATGGCATCTTCAATCTCTTTCGTGATGGGTCTGTTTAAATTTTCTACCTCTGTTTGTGATAATTTGGGTGTGTAGTGTGTTTCTAGGAATTTGTCCATTTCCTCTAGGTTTTCAAATTTATTGGAGTAATTTTTCATAGTGATCATTTATGATCTTCTTTATCTCTGATGGATTGATTGTAATGTCACCAGTTTCTTGTCTTAATTTAGTTATTTGCCTCTTCCAGATTTTTGCTTTTGTCAATTTGATTTGTCTATTTTGTTGATCCTTTCAAAGAACCAACTTCTGGTTTTGTTAATTCTTTCTATTGTTTTTCTGTTTTCTAATTTATTAATTTCTGCCCTAATTTTTATTATTTCTTTTTTCTGGTTGCTTTTGGCTTCTTTTACTCTTCCTTTTCTGTTTGTTTAAGTTGTCAGTTTAAGTTAGTGGTTTTGAATCTTTCTTCTTTTTTAATGTAGGCATGTATTGCTATAAATTTCCCTTGGAGTACTGGTTTTGCTGTGTCCCAAAGGTTTTGATATGTTGTGTTTTCATTTTCATTTGGTTCGAGGAATTTTTAAATTTCACTTTTGATTTCTTGTATGACCCAGTCATTTTTCGTAGCATATTATTTAGTTTCCATGTAATTTTTTTCCTTTATTTATGCTGTTGTTGATTCCTAGTTCTTTACCACTATGGTCTGAGAAGATGCTTTGTATGATTTCCATCTTTTTAAATTTGTTGAGACTTGTTTTGTGACCTAGCATATGGTTTGTTCTAGAAAATGATCCATATGTGCTTGAGAAGAATGTGTATTGTTCTGATGTTGGGTGGAGTGTTCTATATATATCTGTTAGTTCTAATTGACTTACGGTTTTGTTTAAGTTCTCAATGTCTTTAGTGATTTTCTTTTTAGATGTTCTGTCTATAACTGAAAGTGGTATGTTGAAGTCCTCTACTATTATTGTGGAGTTGTCTGTTTCTCCTTGCATATTAGAATTTGTTTCATGTATTTATGTATTTTGGTGCATTGCTGATAAGTGCATATATATATGTGTGTATGTGTATATATGTATATATATATATATACGCACAATTGCTATGTCTTCTTGTTGAATTGACCCTTTTATTATTATGCAATGTCCTTATTTATCTCTTGTAACAGACTTTGATTTAAAGTATATTTTATCTGATATCATTATGTCACCCCTGCTTTTTTTGTTTGTTTACTAGTTGCATGGAATATTTTTCTTCATCCCTTTATTTTCAGTTTATTTGTGTCCTTGTGTCTAAGGTGGGTTTCTTGTAGACAGAAAGAGGATGGATCATGTTTATTTTATCCATTCTGCCACTCTCTGCTTTTGCATGGGGAGTTTAGACCATTTACATTTAAGGTTATTACTGAAAACGAATTGCCTACCTCACTCATCTTGTTATTTGTTTTTTGAGTGTTTTGTGTCTTGTTTTTTATTAGACTGATTTTTCTGTTTTTGTTTGTATTTGGGTGCTTTCTTGTGATGAGACTTTTCTCCTGAGTCTTTCTTCTTAGTGATTTCTTAGTGTTTACCACATATATTACATTACATGACTTACTATAGCATCTAGCATAAGAATAACTATTAACATGTAACCTTAATATAATGAATTTATTCCTGATATGCTCCTCCCTCCTCCATTTCTGTTGATGAGTCTCCATATTTAATATAAGTTGTATTTGATAAGTTTAAGTTTAGTTTGTACTTATTTCTTAATGTTCTTGTCTTTCCATTTGGAGTATTCCCTTGAATAATACTTGAGAAGACAGTCTGGTAGTGACAAATTCCAAGAGCTTCTGTTTGTTTGGTAATATCTTGACTATCCTCTCCTTTTTGAATGACACCTTTGCTGGGTAAAGTATTCTTGGTTGGTTTGTTTTGGTTCAGAATTTTACATACTTCACACCATTGTCTTCTGACCTCTAGCGTTTCTGGGGAGAAATCCACACTGATTCTTATGAAAGACCCTTGTTATGTTAAATTGCATTTTTCTCTTGCTGCTTTTAAAATTCTCTCCTTGTCTTTGATCTTCAAGAATTTTATTAGGATAAGTCATGGAGTTGATCTTTTTGTGTCTCTTCTGATTAGAGTTCGTGTAGCTTCCTGTATTTTCAGGCTTGGTTCTCTGCTCAACTCTGGGAAATTCTCTCTCATTATCTGTTGGGAAATCGTTTCTATGCCTTTAGTGTTGTCATTGTGCTCTGGGATTCCAATACTTCTAATGTTAGATTTTTTAATTGAATCTCACATTTCTTTTTGGGTTTATTCACTTTTCTTTGTTCTTTTCTCTTGTTTCTTCTGAGACTTCATAAATTCAGATATTTTGTCGTTTAATTCAGATATTCTATCTTCTGCTTGTTCGACTCTATTGTTGAGTGTTTCTCTTACTTTTTCTAATTCAGATGTTTTGATATTTTATTCTTCAGTTCCAGTACTTCTCTCTCTTTTTTGTGTGTGTTTTCAAATTCCTTGCTGAATCTCACATTTTCTTCTTCCATTTACTTCCTGAACTCCACTAGTTTGCTTACTGTGTGTTTTTTTGCTTTCTTTAAACCATGATTGGTCTGAAAATTATCAATTCTTTGCATTATTCTGACCTCCATAGGAGAGATTTTATCTTCTTGTTTTGCTTTTGAGTATTGCTTCTTTTCTTGTGCTTTTTTGTTTTTTACTAGTTTTTGTTGACCTTGAGCCATTTTATTATCTTTTCTTTAAATTTTTTATTCTGTTTATCATGGGAAAATTCAGAAGCTCTATATGTGTATTCTCTGGGATTCACTATGCATGCATGGGAGGGAGTTTCACTGGACCACTGGATGCCTCTGCTGGTGTACGTGGTGGAGATAGATTTTATTGTGGTGACAGTGAGGGTTTTGATTTTTTTTAAGTCTTTCCCTCACTGGTGCCCCTGCACTGGCACACTCACTACCCACGGTGTCCTGCTAGGGGCTTCCTCCTGTTTCCTGTCAGTCTAGACCATTCCCTTGGTCTTGTTGCCCTTGCAGGTCTTCCTGGTCCCAGTGCCCATTAGTTTCGAACCTCAGCGAGGTTCAACAGTACTATCACACAGTGTTAAGGTCTTCCTTTGCCCTCTCCCACTTGCATGGCCTGCGAACTCCCATGACCAATTTGCACCGCCTTAAAAAAAATCCAGCTACAGCTTCCTCAGATAAGCTCCCTTTCCGTGTTCCCTGCTTGAGGTGTTACCCAGTCCTATCCCAAAATGGCTGTAATGAGTTCATGCTCCTGATGTTAGTGGGTAGGATCTCTCAGTTTCTGCGCTGACCCCATTCCTCCTCTTCCCTGCTTCTGGACTCACCCCAGTTCTCCAGTTCCTCAGCTGCTGTCAGGAGTTCCGAGATCTCAGTCTGTGCTTGTTTTTATTTGTTGTTCAGTGTTTTAGTTGCTAAGGGAATACATGGGATCTTCTACTTGCTTTGCCATCTTGCTCCACCTCCAAGTGGTTAGCTTCTGAAACGGCATTTGTTCTAGATTTAGTTTTCCCAGATTTTTACAATATCTACATCTGCTTGAGAAACAGCAAAGAAATTGATGCCCTTCTTTAATGTTATATAAAATTTCAAAGTAAATAAAGTATTTAAAGCATACACTAGAAGCAAGAAGAAAATACAATTCTTTGACTTTGAAAAATACATATTTAAAATTTTGGATCATGTAGTTTCAATGGAAACTATTGGGCCTCTCTGTTTGCCCAAACTTTTTTTTCTAGGTAATGTGGAAGATACAGCACCATTCAGGTTACCTTCCTTATCAATCATGTTTTACTGATTTATTTTCAAAAGAAAAATGGAGTCTTTCCACTTTGGCAATTCTAATGTACCTCCCTAGTCAGCCCTACTCACCCACCATCCCAGCCCAACTCACACATACTATTGAGATTCATTGCTCTGAATGCAAGTAACAAAATTATTATGATAAATATGAAAGTAAACTTTAATCTAGAAAAATGTAAAAGGATGTGAGTGTTTGTCAATGGGCCATTTCTTCCTGGCTTGAATGAATTAGTTTATCAGATGAAGGTAGAAAGAGTTGATAAAGTTCATAGGTAATAAGGAATTTTGAAACCCTTTGATGAATTGAAAGTAGTGGATGAATTCATGACAGAAGACTGTGAAAATTTTGGCCAGTTGGATAGATAGACTTCAAAGAAATGAATTCCAGCAAGTGATTAGTAGATATTGCTGGGTAGTCAAAATGATAGGAGTATCTAGAAACTGGATCCTGTGAGGAATTGCCAATGTAGTGTGGAAAGCCTCCTCCTCGAACAAAGAAACCTAATATGATTTAAGCAAACTGAGTTACATTGACTTACTGTAACAAGGGAGAACAGTGCTTGAGAATAGAATTTAGAAACTGGGCAAGACTTCGAGTGGATTGATTACTTTAGGAAACAGTTGATGCAAGTGAGGTAAGGTTTGTGGGAAATAGGTTGGATTTATTTTGAATTTGTGATGACAAGGGCAGGAGTGCTACATTACAAGAATGGAGACCATGGGGCTGACATTAGTGATGCCATGGAAGAGTAAATAGCAGGATATGGTGACAGATTGAATGCAGAGGGGGACATAAATGATATTACTGGCTTCGTGGCTGATGTGACAACAGAACAGCAGGATGTAGATTGGGTTACAGTTGTTTTCTGTTCAAGGACAACCACAAATGGAACAGTGATCACAGCAGGGCATGCTTTTCTAAATAAACCAACATATGTTATGATGAGGTATGCATCCAATGAAGGTAAAATTAAAATTGGCCCATAAATTAATGAATCCAATTATGACCTATATCTTCTTTGACTTCTGCTTGACTGTTGCAACAAATGTCAACATAGAGAAGTTATGGATTGTGTTAGTTGTAACAACAGCTCACGTTTATTGATTATTCACTTGCTGTGTAACGGGCATTGTGCTAAGTGTTTTATGTGCATCATTTTATTTAGTCCACACAGGCACAATTTTCACCACCAGTCTATAGATGGCAACAGTGACACTTAGGGAGGTAAGGAGTCTTACCCAAAGTTACACAGCCAGTAAATGGTAGAGACAAGATTCAGGACTAATCTGTCAGACCTAGAACCTATTCTTTTAAAAATATGGTTGCCTACCTTGTGATTAGCTTTCTGATCATGACCTACCCTAGAGGCAAAATCATACCTCAAGTAACATATGAAGTGGACAAGGCATGAAGGGGAGTAACCTAAATGAATGGGGAAGACCTCTGAGCCAAAAGCAAGCATACAAACAAAAACCCAGATACATTTTTAGTGTTCGAACCTAATTTCACCATCATCATTAACAACAACCCAACTCTAATGAGATTTATTTCCGGTTTATGTTTTAGCCCCAAATTGGCCACATTTCACTTTGTGAAATGGAAGTTTTATAAGAATCTAGCCAATCCTCAAATGTAACTAGCCCATCCTCAAATGAAGCAAACAAAGAGTTATGGGGAGAAGGTTATTGTCAAGAAAACAACAACAGCAAAACATCGCTTCAGCTATTTATGGAAATTAAGCGTGGCTTTGACATTTCTTAATGACTTATAATTCAAACCAGAAAATGAAGACAATCACATAGGATCTACTTTAATCCCAAATCCTGAGCAAATCAAAAAGCCACATACCTTTGTCCCAAGCATTAAGCCTATTGACTAAATACCATTTATAGGACATGAGTTTGATCTATAGTCTTCCCTCTAAAATAAAAAATACATATACTTTACGTTTTAATCTTTTACATATTGTGGACAAGTCACTTAACCTCTTTGTACTTATATTATTATCTCTGAAGTAGGAAAGAAAATACCTTTCTCCCTGACAGCCTTGTTCTGTACCTTCAATGCAAGTCTATTCAAGCAATTTGAAACCAATACAGCACTACCAAACTGTCTAGAGGGCCCTTGGTTTGAGGAATTTCTTCCTTCTCTTAGTGATTCAGAGTTAAGTGAACTTTAGTATACAATAAAAGATCTACTTTTTGATTGAAAACACTCCTTGGTGATAAGAAATATAGATCTCAAGCTACCTTGAAATATTGGTTTCTTAGTACACATAAAAACAATTGGCACCCAAAGATAAGTAGGGTGTTTGCCAAACACATGAAGCCACCTTACGGAAAACCTCTTATGAGAACAATTAAAGACTGAATATTATTTGTATTAGATTAGAATTACAATAATCTGTCCCATTAGGATATTAAAGGTTATAGAGATATATGGGAATCTAAAGTGGAAGGATATACAGAACCATGAAATGACATTCTAAGTTTTCCACAGCTTCATCTTCAGAACCACTTACTCAGCATCCTTAAGTACCTGCTGCTGTTGATAGATCAGAAATAAGCGATGGGTTAAAACAATGAATGGAGCTCTGGTGGCACAGTAGTTAAGAACTCGGCTGCTAACCAAAAGGTTGGCAGTTCGAATCCACCAGCCGTTCCTTGGAAACCCTATGGGGCAATTCTACTCTGTCCTATATGGTCACTAAAAGTCAGAATCAACTCAACAGTGGTGAGTTCCAAGATAATGAATACCAAGTTTGCCTGTATTTTCAAAACTGAAATTTGATTTTGGTCTGTATCAACAGTATATTTAAAATCCCCACTGAATTAAATGCAGTGAGAATGGGTATTTACTGAAGCATTTATTAGAACTGACAGATGAGAATTTTTTATTTGGGTTTGAAAACAGGGACAAAAGCACAGATGATGTAAGAAGACTAGAAGCTAGAAGAAGCTCCCTCATCTCCTTAGTTGAATTTGCTTCAGTTTTGCAGAAGAACAACATTTATACTACATGAGAAGTCATACAGTTGCATGATTTCTACTTTTATAAAGGAAAGACATGAAAAGCTGTTTTTGATATAGGGAAATTATTTGAAATCATTTTCTATGCAAGTATTGGCATCATGATATAATCATTAGTATTCATTTTTGTCCCCGTGCCTCTCACAGTGCTGAACATGTAGTAAACAATAAATTTTTAATAGGCAAATGAATGAATTCTATAAGTCAAATAGATTTACTGATAAGCACCTGTCTCATCAGGATCCATAATGATCATACAAGATATTTGGATATTCAAATATTCCCTAAAGCCTAAATATCAGCTTCTCAAGATCCATTGCATAAACATAATCAGCTTATTACAGTTTTCTCTACCCACACAAAGGATGAGAAAAAAGGGAGTTAACAAAGCTGAATTTGAAGTTTTCAGCACAAATTATTGGGTAGTCATGTAAACAACTAGAAAGACTAGAAGGAGAGTTGTTGTGAAAGGGAAGGCATAGGAGAAAGGAAGGATGATGAATTGCATTTTGGACATGATGAGTTTGAGATGATAGCATGCTATCCAAGGAGAAAAATCTAATAGGTGGCTGGAAATGCTGAAAGGTCAGAGTTAGCATAATTGACAGAGCCTGGATTCCTTCCTTGGAAATACCTCTACGTACCTTGTTGAAAGAGTCCCTGATGATCTACGAACCAAAAAGTTGGAGGTTTGAGTCTACCCAGAGGCACCTTGGAAGAAAGGCCTGGTGATCTACTTCTGAAAAATTAGCTATTTTAAAACCCTATGGAGCAGAGTTCTACTTTGATAAACATGGGGTTGCCATGAGTCAAAGTCAACTCAACAGCAATTGGTTTTACCTTGTTGAAAGGAATGTTCTAGCAACCTATTAATATAGGTGAACACAAAGTGACCCTGAAAAAGTTTGTTTGACCAGAGTATTTACTGACCCATATTAAGTCACTCAGACTTGATAATTTGGACTAAGACTTAGAAACCAGAGCCCCAGCATAGGGTACTAGGACTATAGGTTTATATATAGAATTGGGAGGAAGGTTGATACCACACAACCCAAACCATAGGATTATGTACTTCCGTTTGGTGGGAGCAGGGCTCATGTACCATATAAACATGCCAATCAGGAAGAAGGAAAGATTACTTTAGAACATGGCTCTCCTTATCAGTTCCAGTCCTCATGAATTTCCCCAACCTGGGCTTGCTGCCCGTGGAGTCTCTGAGATATCCCTGTCTTTTCTTGACATGGATTAAATCACTAAAACAGCTTAAGGTATAACTTAAGGAATTATCCTCACTAGTCATTAGTGCATTAGATTGGGGGACTGAAAAAATATATCTCAGGATCTTGGTTAATAAGAGTAAACCGAGTAATTTGAGTGATTCTATCATGGAGAATAAAAACCAAGAGTAGAGCCAACACTGTATACATCACCAAAGTAGTTGAATATGCCTAATAGCTTCCTTTAAAACCTTCATGTTGTTGTTGTTGTTAGGTGCCATCAAGATGGTTCTGATTCAAAGAGACCCTGTGTACAACAGAACGAAACACTGCCCAGTTCTGCACCATCCTCACAATCCTTGCTGTGTATGAGCCCATTGTTGCAGCCACTGTATCAGTCCATCTCATTGAGGGTCTTCCTCTTTTTTGCTGACCCTCTACTTTGCCAAGCATGATGTCCTTCTCTAGGGACTGGTCCCTCCTGATAACATGCCCAAAATACATGAGATGAAGTCTCACCATCCTTGCACCTAAGGAGCATTCTGGCTGTACTTCTTCCGAGATGAATTTGTTGATTCTTTTGGTAGTTCATGGTATATTTAGTACTCTTTGCCAACATCATAATTCAAATGCATCAATTCTTCTTTGATCTTCCTTATTCATTATCCAGCTTTTGTATGCATATGAGGCAATTGAAAATACCATGGCTTTGATTAGGTGCATCTTAGTCCTCAAAGTGACGTCTTTGCTTTTTAACACTTAAAGAGGTCTTTATGTCATTTGATTTCTTCACCGCTGTTTCCATAAGCCTCCATTTAATACCCTTAGGCTTTGCTACAATTAGTTTTAGTGTTTATGATTTTTTGTTTTAATCCATAACGATATGGGTTAGAACTCTCTTAGATGAAACATCTATCCAATGAATGAAACCCTGTAGCATCCCTGCCTGCATAAACATCTCTACTTGGACACTTACACTATCTATCTCTAAAAGCAACCTCTTTCACCCTCAGATAGTTCTAATTATTGAACAATAGCAACAACAAAACAGTTGCTATTGACAGTTGCTATTGACTCATGGCTACCCATGTGTGTCAGAACAGAACTGTGTTCCATAGGGTTTTCAATGGCTAATTTTTCAGAAGTAGATCACTTAGGCCTTCCTTCTGAGGCACCCCTTGGTAGACTCGAACCATTAACCTTTCATTAGCAGTCCAGGGTGTTAACTGTTTGTACCACCCAGGGACTCCTAACTATTGGGAAGCTGCCTAATATTCAAGCAAAGATTCTTCTCTCCGTTTTACTTACCCTTGGATCCTTGGTGTACTCCATAAGAGACCGTAACTGTCTAGTGACCCATTGTGTAATTGTAAGTCTTTGAACATTCTGTCTGATGATTTAACTCTCAGCTCTTCTTCCATGAGAAACTATTAGCAGATTAGCAATAAGCTCTGCTTCTTTAACTTAAATGCTCAGTGTTGTGACTGACATGTACAACGTGCATCATTAGAACTCCACTTAGTTCAAACCTGGAATGTTTGGCAGACCGTGAAATCTTATTGGAATTGTAGCCCCCTCTGAGTATATTAGCATGTCGATTAGTATCTCCTGTAATAAACATATCACATTTATTTTAGGCAGTTCTGGGACTCTGCCTTGCCCTAACTCACAGTTAACTCCATGTATATTTATTGAATAATATTGTCTGGAATTTTGCTTGTACATTCCCCTAGCTCCCCAGTGCTTTCCTCCCATTAAAACGACCATTTATCCAATCACAAAACAATGGAGACCAAGATATAGGAATTTTCTTTTTATATATGCAAAACAAATGCCTTTTAGCTCATCTCCGGTGTATGTTAGCTGGAGATGAAAAGCTGCCGTGGGATTGGCTGGAACGATTTTTTGATGCATAATCTTCCCTCTTTGGAGGCTAATATGTTTATTTTCTTGACAACTGAAAATCAGAGAAAGCTTGCTAAATTATAATTCATTTCTGCCCATTCTAATAAAGCCATGATAAACTTTGTAGCCCAATAGAAAAATACTACGTAAAAAAAATGATTGTAGGTTATATCCATGACCTATGTAAAAGAATAAGATTTGCTCCAGACTTTATCCAGAGAAAGGCAATTATTTGTGCATGCTTTTGCAATAAAGGATAATTAAACAGACTAATAAATGTTGTATTTGAAAACTGCTATAACTTCCAGTAACTAAACATTATAACGGGGGTGATCTAACCATAGCTTGCCTGACAGTTCTTCTGTGTACGGATTCCCACTTCCTTCAGCTAAATCTGCTGATGAACAAGGCTGTGTTCAAGAGGCGAACGCTAGCTGTTATGGCATTAGTACTTGTGGAGGCAAAGAAGAGGTTGGGAGAGTGGCCAAAGCTACTTCTAAGTATTCATTCAGCTTAGAACTAATTAGAGCATTGACAGATGCAGAGAAATTGAGGTGGATGGGAGGTGGAAAGAGTAATCTTATAGTGTTAACATTTATGTACGCAACACTTATGTATGCGACACATGAGAACACAGTTGTCTTGCTTCAAAGGAGTTTAGATGTAAATGCTCACATTTTCAAAAGACAAGTAGGATCCCCCCACCGCCAAATTTTTGTCATCAATTTTAAAAATGAAATCTAACCTTGTAGCTTAAATAACTATCTTAGGTTAAAGCAGAAGCATAGATGGGAGACCTGAGTCCATCTGATAGTGCCCCTCCCCACTGCCTCCATGCAGGCTCATTAGAACTCAGAGCTCTGCCACACCATTTGAAAATCTACCACCACAATATTACCATAAGCAGGAAAGTCTTTGAAGGGAATTAACTTTGATAGCTAGAGAGGTGCTCTCTGGAAGTTTACGACTTGATAAAAGAATTTTTAAATTATCAATTGGCCAAAGAGGGAATGTTAGTTATGGGTAGTATATAAGGTGGCTAGAGTTAGCAAATAAAACAGAGGCCACCCAGTTAAATTCAAATTTCACGTAAACAACAAATAATATAATAAAATAAGGTTCATTGCTTATTTGAAATTTAAATTTAACTGGGCATCCTATGTTTTATCTAGCAACCCTAATACTAGCTAAATCTTAGGTCTAGAAGTATCTAAAATAGAGATTGGATATCCATTTGATAGAAATCTTATAGAAGGGTTCCAAGCTTCAAAAGTATGTTTTCAATACCTTCCAGATAAGAGGCTCTGTAATTCCAAATTGCTACGTGAATGAGGAGCCCTGGTTGTTGTTGCATGCTGTAATCTTTATGGAGCCAGATAGCAAGGTCTTTTCTCCCACAGAGCCTCTGATAGATTTGAACCGCCGACCTTTTGATTAGCAGCTGAGCACTTAAGCACTGTGCCTCCAGAGCTCCCTGTAAAGAATACAGCCTAGGAAATGCTATGGGACAGTTCTACTCTGTCCTATAATGTTGTTCTGAATCAGAATCGATGCGACGGCAACAGATATGTTTTTTGGTTTTTGGTATGTGAATCAGAAAGCGGGGCTTTGTGGTGTAGACAAGGTTATCTTAGGGGTGTCTTCCTCTCTATTAACATATCCTCGGCCTCTCTTGCAGGCTGTCAGTGACCTCACCCCAGAGTGTGACTTCTTATGCCCCCCTCCCGCTGCTCCACAGCCCAAGGACTTAATTTCCTTTGCACTGGCCATTACAAGACTTTTCTTCCTTCACACCTGTGTCAAAACTTATCTGCTTTATTCCTTTAGAAGTTTGAGTGCACAACAACTTCATAAATGAATTTAAGAAAATGATAATGGTACATGTATCCCTACCAGAGAGCCTCTTCATTTAATTCAGAAGATGCCTTAATCAATAGGAGATGATGTTGTGTTCTGTCCAGTTGATTCTGACCCATAGCAACCCTACAGGACAGAATTGAATCTCCCCATAGGGTTTTCTAGGCTGTCATATTATGGGAGCAGATTCCCAGGTCTTTTCTCCTGCATAGCGGCTGGTGGGTTTAATCCGCCAAACTTTTGGTTAGCAACAGAGTACTTACCCACCGAGCAACCAGGGCTTCTCATAGGAGATATATTACCCATTGCCGTCGAGTTGATTCCAACTCATAGCAACCCTAAAGGACAGAGTAGAACTGCCCCATACGGTTTCCAAGGAGCAGCTGGTCGATTCAAACTCCCAGCTTTTTGGTTAGCAGCCAAGCTCTTAACCACTATGCAACCAGGGCTCCAGGAGATATACTAGAAGTGGTAATCCCTTTATATTTTTGGCATTATCAAAGGAGAAGACTCTAGAGCATGGTGATTGGGGAAAAGGGAAATTCTCTCAAATCAGAAGTGTGGTACCTACATACAATTTTAGCCTCCAGTGTCTGGTCTCCAATTTTGTATTAATACCTGATTTTTTTAAACTTTATTTTATTGTACTTCAGGTAGAGGCTTACAGAACAAATAGTTTCTCATGAAACAGTAGTACACGTTATTTTATGACATTGGTTAACAACCCCACAACATATTAACCCTCTAAATTCTCAACCTATTTTTTTTTTTTTTTTGTGAAAATACACATAGCCAAAGATACACCGTTTCAAAAATTTGTACATACACAGTTCAGTGACATTGACTACACTCTTCCAATTGTGCTGTTATTCTCATTTAAGATGAAGGCTTACAGAACAAAATAGTTTCTCATTTAAAAGT
>NW_004443947.1:26402936-26431142 GCF_000243295.1 Trichechus manatus latirostris | reverse complement strand
GAACCATGCTGTCCTGTTTTTGTAAATGTTTTGATAGTGTCTGCTGTTTTGGGAGCATTCAGTAGTTATTTTTCTCGTTTATTGATTGTAGATTTGTTTGTTTCATCCCTTTTTTTAAAAAAAAATTTTGACTATGTCTGAGCAGGCGGACTGTGTGTTCTTTGTTATTTGTTCGTCTGTGCGCTCAATACTTTTCGCCTCCTTCTCCAGCTGGCAGGGTCAGTCACTCAGATTTGGTACAACAGGGCAGGTCTACCTGAAGATGAGTTCCTGGGACGGGTTGTTTGTGGCACTTACTACAGCCACCAGGGTGGGTCAGTAATCAGTGCAGGGAAGGTTCCAGTAGGCCATGCCTGTACTGCTTGGTGGTGTGATGTCAAGTGCATGGTGCAGGTAGGCAGGATGCAGCGGGGAGATTGTTATGTGTGGAGCTAAGATGGATATGGGAGAGAGGAGAGAGGAACAGGAGCCAAAAAACATACAAACAAACAAAAAAGAATGCTAGGGGAGCCTGCCTTTGGAATGGAGAGATGAGAGACTATGAAATGGAGAAAAACAGAAAAGGGAAGAGGAAGAAAAGAAAAGAATGAATAAAGAAAACTCAGAAAGGTTAAAGAACCGCAAAGTTCCCAGGGATCCCACCTATTCAGCTATGAGGTGTGGGGAAGTCACTCTCAGGTGTCGCAGTACAGCCTGGCTAGAAGGCGTAGAGGTATACAACGCCTGGTATTCAGGGATCAGAAATAGAAGGAAGATATAGAGGGATGAGAAACTGAGCAATGAAGAAAGACAAAAAGGGAAAAAGAGGGAAAAGTAAACAAAAGAAATTTAAAAAAAAAAGAGCAAGAAAGGCCCTCCAAAAAAAACAGGAAAAAGGAAAAAAAAAAAAAAACAATGAAGAAAGAAATGCTCTCAGGGATCCCTCTTCATGTCTGAGGAAGCTGAAGGGGAGTTCCTTGCCACGCAGCTCTGCCTGGCCAGAAAGGGCTCCCAACTCAAGAAAAGGAAAAGAAAACAAACAAACAATTCAAAACGAACAAAAGCCCCGGGATCCCACCAGCGCGGTAACCCAGACTGGGAAACAGCTCCACACTCAAATGGAGCTCTGCAGCCCCTCAGGAAGAAGCAAAGATGGCTCACGGAGCCAGGCACTCGAGCGAAAGGAGGGGGAGGCGGCAAGAGGCAAGGAAGAAATCAGAAGAAGCAGGAAAAAAAAAAAAAAAATAGCAACACCAGCAGCCAACAAATGGCATTCAGAGAGCCAGCTAGTGCAGGCTGGTGTTTCTGGACAAGAGATTGTGTCCGCGGGAAGCAGAGGAGGCCGAGTGTGGGTGAAGAAGGGTATAGAGTGGGAAAGCATATATCACAAATTGCCAGTGCTCTGCAGTCCCTCAGGAAGAAGCAAAGGTGGCGCATGGAGCCAGGCACTCGAGTGAAAGGAGGGGGAGGTGGCGAGAGGCAAGTGAGAAATCAAAAGAAGCAGAAAAAAAAAGCGACACTAGCAGCTAACAAATGGCACCCAGAGAGCCGCCCGCTTGGGTGTGTGGAAAACAAGCAGCCGCCACTTCCCAGTCAAGAGACCGTAGCCGCGGGAAGCAGAGGAGGCCGAGCCAGGGTGAAGAGGGATGGGGGGTGGGAAAGCGCACACCACAAATTACCGGTTGTTTTGTCTCCTGCTGGATGCTCTGTGAGGTTGCTTTCTCGTACCCCTGTTTGCTGGTCTCCAATAGGAGTCCAAGATGGTGGATCCGTGCTGCTTTAGCTGGTAGGGGACCTCTGCATGAACCTCTCCTCGCTCTCTGTTCTCTGTCAGTTTTCTCACTCCATTTGATGCTTGGCTGAGTTCTTTATCTCTTCATTGATGTTCTAGGGTTTCAGGATTGTTGTATTCTCTGTTTGGCTTAGTTTTTCGGATCTTTGCTGTGGAGGGATGGAGTGGTGCTTTTGCCTAGAGCACCATTTTACCAGAACTCCTCCTTAATACCTTATTTTTTCTTTGGAAGAACATCCTGTCTTCACTCTTGTCCCATAAGGATAAGGTGAGCATGGGACTCATGCCTGGCAATCAGAGCATTGAATTCTATTGGCCTTCGTGATTAGTTTATATATGGAAATATGGTCAATCAGAGACAATCCCTAGACTCTTGCTGGAAAATTTGTAAGAACTCATACTTTTCTGCTTCATTGAAACCTGGGAAAATGTTATATAGTGCTTTTGGAAGCCACAATGCTACCACATACAACCTGAGTAGAGCACCAATATAGAGAACAAAGCCTAGGTGAAGAGGAACCATGCAGGGTTATCATCACCCATTGCCCTGGAAAAACCATGCATGAAGTTAGGCCTATACCTGGCCTTTCTGTCACTTGCTGCCAGAAGAGTCCTAACTGATACAGGAACATAGGTATATATTCTACCAGTATATAATTTGTATCTGAGAAAGGAGATTATGGATCTAACAAGAAATTCCCATAATACCAGTGAAAATCATTTATGCATTAAAGTCTAGAACTTGACAATGTTGGTCTTTCTCCTACCTCACTCTCTTTGATATGTGAGATTTGCATGGAGAAGAAAAACTATTTCACTGCGGAGGAATCGCAGTGATCACAGTGACAAAGGATACAGTTCAAGATAAATAACGTAAGTCCATTATTGCAAATCAGATTTGGATAACTACACATGTGGCCTAGTTGACCTGGACTTTATAATTCCATCTGGTGCACAGCTTTAGTCTGAGGCAGAAAATCAATCCCATTGTACCATGTGACTCTTGAATAATGTGTATTAGAGTAAGGAAAAAGGAAATGAATAAGCAAAGGTACATAGTTCTCCATTTCTTTAAAATGTGTTTTGTCCCTTTGGTTTGACTTGTCACTTTCAACAAGCTGCTTGCCATCAGGGCAGAAAGGAAATGGGACCAGAGAAATATGCAGACCCTGATATGCTTGCAACGACCTAATGTGAACATGTCTTTGCTGAGCACAAATGTAGTTCAGAGTTTGTCAGAGATAAATAGACTTGTTCTTCTATTGATTATGAATTAACTTCATTTCTTAATGAAAGAGGCAGCACTTCTCTCTCTTACAGATAATTTAGGTTAAAATACAACATGGTCTGCCTTCCATTTCCACTGTAATTAAATAATTCAAAGTTTAAAAATTTTTACCCATATGAATCTACTATGTAAAAGTTTATTAGAAAGTTGAATGTGCTTCAAATAACAAAGTTATAATTGGAAACTTTTATTTTGTGAGTGATATTTTATTTTCCTAAATTCTTTGTATATCTGAGAGTTCAGTGGTCTCTCCTCTCGCTTATGGAAATTGGTAAACCCAGAGAGAAAAAGAGTTTCATGAAATCAGCCTATTCTGCCCTACCTTCTCTCATCAGATGATTCTTGAAGTAAACAAATATAATTTAGTGCATAGGCTGTAAATATGTTGGTGGAATTTTTCTCTCTTGTGGAAAAAATGTTGTCTATATATATGTATAAGTGTGTATATATATGTGTGTGTATATATATGTATGTATGTGTATTTGTTGATGCTGCAGTATACCCAACCATCTTTACAATGATTTAGAGAACATAATTAAAAGAGAACATTCTAACTGATATTATCTTTAGAAATAAGTTTGTTTTTCCCCTACTAGAGAGAGAAGCAAATCACAAATTGATGAAAATATGTGGTGGGTAATTTTTTTTTTTCTCTAAAATGTTTCTATACTTGGAAATGGGTCAAGATCACAGTATGTGCCTTATTTCACACCAAGACAAACCTCACTGAGTTTGCAGTATTCTCCTTTTGGGTTTACCTTAAGGACGGTAATTTCAGCTCTATTGAGTTCTCTCATTGTTGCAGATTACTGCCATGTGAAGTTAAGAATATTATCTAATCACTTCACATATATAATAAATTACAAATAAATCCAAAATGAAACCCATTGCCATTGTGTCAATTCCGACACATAGTGACCTTGTAGGACAGAATAGAACTTCCCCATAGGGTTTCCAGGGCTGTGATGTGTACGGAAGCAAACTGCCACATCTTTCTCCTACAGAACGGCTGGTGGATTTGAATTACTGACCTTTTGGTTAGTAGCCAAGTGCTTTAAAATATTTTGCCCATGTTCCTATCAGCTTGCTTAGCTTTTTCTTATGAGTTGTAGGAGTTCTTTATATATTGTGAATATGAGCCTTTTGTTGGATATTTGTATTGAAAAGTACTTTCTCCTCTCTGTGGCTTGCCTTTTCACTCTCTAAATTGTGTCTTTTGATGAATTCTGATTCTTTTAAAAGCTAATTTTGCAGTCATTGCTGTTGTATTACCTTTAACCTAGTGTCTTAGTTATTTAGTGCTGCTAAACAGAAATACCACAAGTGGATGGCTTTAAGAAACAGAAATTTATTTTCTCACAGTTGAGGAAGATAGAATCCTGAATTCAGAGCACTGGCTCTAGGGGATGGCTCTCTGTTTGGTCTGGAGGAAGGTCCTTGTCTCTTCAGCTTCTACTTCCTGGTTCCTTGGAGATCTCCATGTGTCTTGACATCTGTTTTACCCCATCTCTCTTCTGCTTGCTTGTCTAATCTCTTTTGTATTTCAAAAGAGATTAACTCAAGATACACCCTACACTAATCCTGCCTCATTAACATAACAAAGACAGTCCATTTCCAAATAGGATTATAACCACGGGCATAGAGGTGAGGATTTCTAACGCATATGTTGAGGGGACATAATTCAATCCATACACTTAGTGACTATAAAATTTTCTTCATTTTGTTGTGGACAAGCATATATACTCATGGATTATCTGTAATAAATAGTCTGTGCAATACCATTTGCATTTTTTATCAAATTTATTGTTTTACTTATTGACTGTGCCTTCACTGTTCTTGCTGTAATCAGCTTAACCCCGTGAAGAAAGTTTAGATTCTCTTGGA
The DNA here is from genome assembly GCF_000243295.1 of Trichechus manatus latirostris. Taxonomy (NCBI): domain Eukaryota; kingdom Metazoa; phylum Chordata; class Mammalia; order Sirenia; family Trichechidae; genus Trichechus; species Trichechus manatus. The sequence goes on along the minus strand of NW_004443947.1, from coordinate 26,426,199 downwards.
GTTAGAAAAAACATCTGTTTTTCTCCCTTGCATAAGCCTCCCAAGTAAAAATGATGATTATTGCAGAATAGTGTTTAGAACACCACGTAGAATCTGGACTTTTAATTATAGGACAGTTAAATTATGCCACTTTTTCTTCTTTAACTGAATTTACTGGGTTAGTTTCTGTTACTGAAGGGACCTGAGTAATAGAGCACAGGCTGCTAGCAGGAAGATGGGAGGTTCAAGTCCACCCAGAGGTGGCTCAGAAGAAAGGCCATGAACTACTACCTCCTTTATCATGAGACCAGAACAAATGGATGGTGCCTGGCTGCCATTACTGAATGTTTTGACTAGGGACCAAACAGATGACTCTGGATCAAAAAGAGGAATACTGAGGAATGGAACTTCAAATTCTTATTGGGTGCCAGACTTTCTGGATACATCTAGACGGGGGAAACCCTGAATGTGTTGCCTGGAAACAATTTTAAACCTTGAACAAACACTACCCCATGAAGTCTTCTTTAAATAAACAACAGTTTAGCCCAGTAAATAATATTTACCTTGAGCGTTGTATACTTCTAAAGAATTACCTATATGAAATCAAAATGACGACAGTAACGCCAAAGCACAGATGAAAACTTAAGGGGCAGAGAGTCTAAGTTAATGGTGCTGAAACAATAGGGGCAGAGATGGTGAGAAAAGTGGCACAACGTGAAATATGTAACTATTGTCAGTGAACCGTATATGTAAAAATTGTTGAATGGGTGTATGTTTTGTTGTGTATATTTTCATGAAAAAAAAAAAAAAAAGACGAGGTATTAGTGACTTTGCTAACTAGTTGGTGTTGAGCCAGTCCCGACTCATGGCGACCCCGTGGGTGTCAGAGTTTCACTGTGTTTCTTAGGTTTTCAATGTCTGATTTTTTGGAAGTAGATTGTCAGGCCTTTCTTCTAAGTCACCTCTCGGCGAACTCAAACCGCCAGCCTTTCAGTTAGCAGCCCAGCATGTTAACTATTTGCACCATCCAGGAATTCCAGACACATTGCTAGATACTTCTAAATAGTAACACTTTATGAGGCAGCATTTTGTGTTCCTCTGACTGTACAGAGCCTGTCACTTCCAAGAGCGTTCAGTAACACCCTAGTGAGCAAAGCTGCAGGATAACGGTGCTGCATCTTCCTGGAGTGTAAAATTTACTAGCTATTTAGTAATTTAAAATATCTTTTTCTTTTTTTTTAAATTAAACTAAGACATTGCCTGAATATTTAAGGTAAAATACCAGACTTCAAAGAAATTTCCTGCTTGCTGGCAGACTGCTTGAGGCTAAGTCTGAGTCTCATGGGGCCCACCACTGCTTTCCTCGGCCATTAGGGATTCTTTAGAAGAAAAGTTGGAACAACACTCATGCATTATAATACTAATAAGCAGAACAGTCCAAAAAGTAATTCCATTCCCCAGTGTTTATGAGTTATTCTCAGATTCTCTTGACAATTAAACATCTCATTTTATTTAAATAAAAAAAAAAAAAAAGGACAAGAATGATCTAGAGGTACACAATAACTTCTGGGCAACATTCTGTATTATTTGGTGATTACCATTCCAAATATTCATATTAAAATCAGTTGCAGTTGAGTCAACTCTGACTTATGGTGACCCCATGTGTGTCAGAGTAGAACTGTGCTCCATAAGGTTTTCATTGGCTGATCTTTTTGGAAGTAGATCACCAGGCCTTTCTTTCGAGACATCTGTGGTGGATTCAAACCTGCAACCTTTTGGTTAACAGTCAGGTGCTTAACTTTGTGCAAAACAGGGACTCCTGTATTCCTATTACTGGATATAAAATACTAATATCAAAATGAATGTTATATTAAGAAGTGTAATCAAGACCTTCAACATATTTCAAGCTAGAATTTTAAAGTAAAACTAGGTTATTAACTTTATATTAAGATTAAGATCATTTCAAACAAAGATTTTTCTTAGAGGAGATGTTAAATAAGCTATGGTTTAAGAGTAATATGGAGTATTATGCAGTATTTAAATAGTATAAGTAAATCTTAATGATACATTTCCAAGACATAGTCTTGAGTGAAAAAAAAAAAAAGAAAGTTGTAGTATAATTCATGTAAAAACAATTTCAAGCAAAAATACAAAATGCCAAATAATTCTATATATTTTCCATGGGTGTAAAATCTATAGCAAAAGGTCTGGAAAGATCCACCCCAAACTAGGAATAGTTACCTTTGAGAGTACATAAAAGGATTAGTATTGGAGGAGAGGTCATAAGGTCTATTAAGATGTCACTCACGTTCCTTACAGGCAAGCATAGTCTTCCCTCTCAAAAGCAATTATTGTGCAACCACACGGTTTTCAGATCTGTGTTGGGCATGGTTAAGATATATAAAAAAAAAAAAAAAAAAACTATAATATTGCTGCTTATAACACACAAGTAAAAGCTAAATAAATGTGATATTTCGTTGATTTTTTAAAATGTTGAGAGATCCTTTAAAGATTTGCTTTTGTAATTTCCTCTAAAATTTTATTAACGTAAAATGTGTTTATATTTTAATAACATTTTAACCTAAGTTTTCTAAGGTAAGAGTAATTCGGTAAACGGTAAAACTGAGCTAAATTCAATAAATTAAAGCAAAAGAAATCATTAAACTATCTCCAGGGCAATGCCTGTTTTCAAGCTCTCCATTAAGTGTCTATAAAAAGAGCAACAAGATACTTAGTTGTCTCTTTATTACCATTACGTTCCCATTGACTTACATGGTAATTTCAGATATACTTTATTTTCCGTCTGGATCCATTTTCTATTGACAATGATGCCAAACAAAAGAGTTTTAGTTTTCCCTGATCACCAACTCCCAACTTCCAGATCTGTGTCAAACAGTTAATAATCTGTAAACAAACACTGAAGCCCACTAGCCAAGCCCCCGGTAAAGGGATTTTGGGAGGCTCAGCTTTTGTCACAGAATCTTAGACTTGGTGATTATTATAGATAAAAGGAACATTGGTTTGACCTGTTTTTCACCCTTTTCTTTATTTCTTTATTTATCTTTTTTAATTCCCAGGGCTAATTGAACTGGAGTCACGTGGAGCCTTGTCCAGGGTCCCAGAGCTTGTTAGCAGTAGTGCCGGTGCTGGACACCTCAATTCTCATTTCAGGATGTTCTTCCTGGGCTCCCCTGCCTCTGACATTATTTTGAGTAAAGCGAATTATTTGAGGGTTTATATATTAGATTTTGACGTCTTTAAATTGAAGCCTCATTAATTTTCTCAGGGATCCTTGTGGATTTCACATGGTTTCCACATTGATCATAGGAAGAATAACTATCGCTTCTGCTTTGTATAAAAAGCAGATTTTGTTTCATAAAGGTACCTTCACTATCTTTTGGAAATATCAGAGGTGACAAAGGTAATTTTCAATGTTTCTTTATAAATTATGTCTGCCTTCATAGTAAATGCCAAAAAAGAGGAAATCAAAATTGACAGGGTTGATTTTCGGGGGTACAGAAGAATAACTAAGCAAGAAAATGAATCAAAGTTTCAATGCTTCTTATAGTTATAAAATTCCAGAAAAGTCAAGAGACAGCCACATTACACAGAACAATTCTATTTTTTATTATTCTTTAATGTGTAGAATCTATGTGCAGGTACTTTAAAACCTACATGGGCATTTGGCCAGGAAGTGTTTTTTACCAGTTGGACAGCCAGATTTTTCAAACATTCATTTGTTATACATTTCCTTTTAAAAATAAAGTTTATGATTTTAGTTCTTATCTGATTAAAAGAGTATAAATATGTTTTTAATGGAATTTGAATTAACCATCATAAACTGAATTCTTTGTATGTACTAGGCATTGAGATAAATGCACATTGTTTTTGTTAGGTGCCATTGACTCATAGTGACCCTGTGTGTGACAGAACGAAACATTGCCCAGTCCTGTGCCATTCTCACAATCCTTACTATGTTGGAGCCTATTGTTGCAACCACTGTGTCAATCCATCTCGTCGAGGGTCTTCCCCTTTTTCACTGACCCTCTACTTTACCAAGCATGATGTCCTTCTCCAGGGACTAGTCCCTCCTGATAATATGTCCAAAGTACGTGAGACAAAGTTTCGCCATCCTTGCTTTTAAGGAGCATTCTGACTGTACTTCTTCCAAGACAGATTTGTTCCTTCTGCGGGCAGTCCATGGTATATTCAATATTCTTCACCAACATTGTAATTCAAAGGCATCAATTCTTCTTCCATCTTCGTTATTCATTGTTCAGCTTTCACGTGCATATGAGGCAATTGAAAACGCAGTGGCTTGGGTCAGATACACCTTAGTCCTCAAGGTGACATCTTTGCTTTTTAAAACTTTAAAGAGGCCTTTTGCAGCAGATTTGTCCAATGCAGTACATCGTTTGACTTCTTAATTGCTGCTTCCATGGGTGTTAATTGTAGATCCAAGTAAAATGAAATCCTTAACAACTTCGACATTTTCTCTGTTTATCCTGATGTTGCTTACTGGTCCAGTTGTGAGGATTTTTGTTTTCTTTATGTTGAGGTGGAGACCCTGGTGGTGTACTGGTTAAGAGCTATGGCTGCTAACCAAAAGGTTGGCAGTTTGAATCCACCAGGTGCTCCTTGGAAACTCTATGGGGCAGTTCTACTCTGTCCTGTAGGGTCACTATGAGTTGAAATTGGCTCAACAGCAGTGAGTTTGGTTTTTTTGTTTGTTTGTTTTATGTTGAGGTGTAATCTATAGTGAAGGCTGTAGTCTTTGATCTTCATCAGTAAGTGCTTCAAGTCCTCCTCACTTTCAGCAAGCAAGGTTGTGTCATCTGCATATCACAGGTTGTTAATGAGTCTTCCTCCAATCTTGATGCCACATTCCTCTTCATATAGTCCAGCTTCTCAGACTATTTGCTCAGCATACAGATTGAATAAGTATGGTGAAAGGATACAACCCTGACACACACCTACCAGTACTTATCTATCAGTTTGTCATACTGTGGTGGCTTGTGTTTTACTGTGATGCTGGAAGCTATGCCACCAGTATTTCAAATACCAGCAGGGTCACCCATGGTGGACAGGTTTCAGTGAAACTTCCAGACTAAAACAGACTAGGATGAAGGACCTGGTGGTCTACTTCTGAAAAAAATTGTCCAGTGAAAACCTTATGAATAGCAGCAGAACACTAAATGCACATATATTATCTATTTTATTCTCTACCTTATGAAATAATTGTTTTTATTCCAATTCCCGCAGATGACATAACTGACGCTGAGAAAGAGAAAAAAAAATTACTTGCCTAAGGTCACATGACTGGCAAGCAGAGGCACCAGGACTTGAATTAAAATTTTCTAATATCAGGTCCAAAGCTTTTCACTTTATATCATCTATCTGTCTTGGAACTTGTGAGTTTCAGAACATAGAGAAAATCACAGGTCCTAGAAGTTTGGCAAGTATCAGCTATTTAAGAATGATTATTACTGTGCTCCAAACTGTTCCCATCAAAACTGTGACTTATTTGTTGCTAATCTAAGATATTTTTCAGTCGTCATCTTACTTGACCTCTCAGTGGTGATTAAGTGCTATTTACCCCTCTCTTCTTCTGAAACACTCTCACCTCTTAACTTCCAGAGTATCCTACTTTGCTGTTCACTTCCTACTTCTTTGGCTGCCCTACTTTCTTGCCATTACAGACTCACCTTCCTCCATCCAGTCATTAATTCTGGGGTCCACGAGGCTCTGTCCTAGCATCTCTTTCCTCTCACTGTACTTTTATCACTCATGCCAATGACTTCAGTTTCCACTTACCCACATATATCCATCCAGGATCTCCTTCTCTGCTCTCCGATTGTGTATATCCAAAGGCATTTTTAACAGCTTCAGTTCAGTGTCTGAATGGTACTCAACAAGACTTAAACAAAATTGATTATCTCCCTTCTCCAAACCCATTCTTCTTCAGCCTTTAATAATTTTGTGAGTGGCAACTTCATTCTATTTAGTTACATAAGCCGAGAAGTCTGGAATCACCTTTGACACCAGTTTGTCATGCTCCCACCCTACCTCCCCACTAACTAGTCAATCTAAACCAAGTCCTATCAAGATGGGCTTCCCCCCTTTATTGCTACCATCCTGTCCAATCCATCATCATCTCTTGCACAGGTACTTCTATTGCCTCCAACCTGCTCCTCTAACATTGTCCCAATGCACTTTTCACACAGTGGCCAGAATCATCTTTTCGCATTTCAGTGGCTTGCTATTATCTCAGGATAACATCCTAAATCCATATTATTGTCCTGCAAAGCCCAACATGAACTAGTCTCTGCTTTCTTTCGAGGTTCATCTTGTACTTCTCTCTTCTTGCTCTCTGAACTTCACTGACCATGGGTTTAGTTTCTAGAAGCCTTGCTTCCTTTGGGAAAAGGTACTTTACATATTCTCTACCTTCTACCGGGAATATTCCGTTCCCCCCCATTGCACTGACTCTCTCTGACTTTCCCTCTCTCCTCTTTCTCGCTTTCACTGTCTCACAAGTGCAACATATTCACACCTTCTATTTAAGCCTTACCTTTGGAGCTGGACAGATACTTCCTTGAGGAAGCCTTTTTCAACACCCTGACACCATCCCTGCCTCTGGCAGGTTCATCTATTACATACTTCCAGAGAACAATGCTCTGTTCTTTCAGGATACTTATTTCAGTTTATAATTAGTTTCATTAGAGTAGCTTTTTGTTTAATGCCCATTTCCTCCATGAAGCAGGTCCTGGGTCTCTAGGACCTACTGCAGCACAAAGCATTGTAGGTACTCAATAAATGTGAATGAATGAATCAATCAGTGCCCTAAAGAGGACCCCATATGACAGTAACGGAGAAAAGTACAGCACTAAAAATTAAAAGGTTAATTGTGTCCAAAGCCATTGTTTTAAATAACTGACTTCCCTTTGTGCGTTGTATTACAGTCACTGGCACTATAATCTACCATGTTGTCTATGGTGGAAGGCTTGAAATTATCTTTGACTCCTTCCTTCTTCTACATCAGCTGATCCTGTTGCCTTTACCCCCAGCATGCATCCAAAATTGATTTACTTCTGTTCTCTTTAGCATCACTGACATCACCTGATTTAAGCCACTGCCATCACTTGCTTAGATTACTGCAATAGCCTCTTAACTGGTCTTCCCACTTCCCCCCGTTGTCCTCCTGGCATTACTTCTCTACTCATAGGCCTAGAATGACAACTGAAAATGAATAAATCACGTCAGTTCAATGCTCTGATTGAAACTACTTAATACATTTGTAAAACCCTCTTCAAACCTTTATCATATGTCATTGCTTTATGTCCTTTTATCACCACGTTTAATTGTTCAGTTAGTTATTTTCTGTCCCACTCAGACAAAAATGCAAACTTCCTGTACCTGGCACATGATGAGCGCTAAAAACTATTGTTAAATTACTGAATGAATGCTGCCTATAATCTATTTTGCCAAAATCCTCTTTAAGGAAGTTTCTCGAGAACTTGCTCATTGAGTAAAGCCAGGGACTCCATTTAGCCTGACTCTCAGCCTGAACTTCACCAAGTGGAGGAAGCTCACGAAGGGGCCCAGAAATGACTTCTAATGCTTAGGCCCCCACAGAATGCTTCTTGAATAATAGCTACTTAACAATTCATGACTTTGAGAATTCATATGAAAGTCGGCCAATGTGATCCTCCAGTTTCTTATTCTTTCCAGTCTTAAAGCTAAGTGTGGCTAACAGGACAACAGGGTAATAATCTTCATTACCTTTCCTCTTTTCAAAATTGCTCACAAAGTGCTACAAATGAAAAGGGGCCCACTAGTGCCCCAGGATGGTGAGTCTAAGTGGTGCTTTTTTTGTTGATGCTAATTAAGTAGGTTGCAGGCCCATTACTTAGCAATATTCTTCAGTGAAATGCTCAGTGCTGGGAGCTTAATTATAAGTTTTAGGCCTAAAGATGTGAGCAGGCAGTATCCATGGATTGGATGCTGTTCTCAATGCTTCTGGGCTCTGTCACGACCAAACTCCTGGAACGTGCAAAGCCATTTATGGAAGAATGTGGTGAATTACGGAGTGGTATTTCACTACCTAGTGACTCAAATCGAGCGTATACACAAAGAGGATATTGTTTTTTAAACAAAATTATTTTACTGTCTATTTGAATAGAGTGATAATTATATCCTTTACTTCTAGCTTTGAAAAAACTTCCTATTGCTTTAGCAGATTCTTTGTGTGTATGAAGCAGTTTCTACACTTGCTTTCAACTGATGTGAATCAGAACTTCCTAAATCAGTCTGCTCAGCATATCTAACAGAACAACTCCATTAAGAATCAAATTTCTCATGGGCTTTAATGGAACCCATGAATATTGTGTGTTAGGGGGAAAAAAATCTATAAACCTATTTTTTTTCCAAACAGAAAACAAACTATTGATTTTTTTCAATAGAATTTTAATGTTTTAAGAGTTCTTTTCCCCCTCAAACATCAGTCTCCTGCCACTATCTGTGTGGCAGAGATGAAAATGTGCTGATTTTATGCAACTAGAGCTGACAAGAAGCAGATCAAACAAATGTAAACATCATAAAAAATTTACATCACAGAAACATTAAGAGTGATTTTGGTGATGGGCATGAGTTACGCTTAGTGGACAGACCATCTATGTAACAGCAAGGAGCTGGTAATCCTCCAAGTTTCTTACAGAAAAAGAGAGACAAACCACAGATCAGAATAAAACCTTGAAATCTGGAAAACTGGACAGGCAGTCACCATTTAAATGTATCAGATTTAAACACGTTGTAAGCTGAGTCCTGTCCCTGTGATTGCCAAGTGTGGGTTGCATTTTTTTCCCCATGCGTAATTGCTCACTGCTCATTGCGTCTCATATCAATGAAGACTCTGAGTATTGAATTTGGAAAACATATGCAGGAACTCTTTCTTTGCAAGGTGGGAGAAGATACACATTTGATTCACCATTGTACCTCCAGTGAGAATCACGGCCATTTGCTAAAATCAGGAGGAATGAACCCATAAATGAGTAATTTCTTTTATAAGGATCAGCACAAAGCTGGTTCCCATGAGGTGGAGGTTAAAGATGTCCCAAATATCCAGCTTTTCCAAACTGATGTACATTCCATCATCTCTACCATCAACTACTCTTCTTTGCCTCTGTATTCTCCCTCCCGTCTTTGGGTTCCGAAATTCGCTGCAACGTTTCACAGAACTCACAAACCGCATCAAAGAAATGTCTCACGCAGTTCTGGAGGCTAGCAAATCTGAAATCCAGGGGTCAGGCATAGCCTTCTTCTGACACATGTGACCACAGGGGCCAATGAACCTAAATTGGCAGACCAGGTGATAGGCTGCTGGTGCACAAGGCTGTGGAAGTTTGAGAATGAAGTCACACAATAGGCTGTTGGCCCATGGGGCTGCAGAAGCTGGCAAATTCCAGAATTGCAGGTCAGACAACAGGCTGCTAGCTCAAGCTTCAAGAATCAAAGGTTAGATGATGACGAATCGGATGTGAGACTCAGAGTGAGTGAAAGAACTTTTGCAGAGAAACTCCCCTTACTTGAGTAAGGTGGTGCAAGGGTGTGACTTAAGTAAGGCAGCCACACCCTTTAGTAAGGGTGTGAGTCAAGATACATCGCACTGTAATCCTGAGGTTTAGAATTTACATCACATACAATACCACAAAATGCAAGACAATTACTTCAGGTCTCGAAATGGAGGACAATTACACAATACCGAGAATCATGGCCTAGCCAAGTTGTAGCCATCTCAGATTCCATACACCTTATTTGCATGGCCCCACCCAATCATTGTGTGGGAGTCACAAAGACTATGGCTAGAAGGGCCATATTATATAATTCACTGCACCACAAGCTACCCCCTGGCTTTTCTAGCCATTGACCCTTTCATACTTGAAGGATTAGCTTTCCCCTCCCAATCGTTTTACCGGTCCAAAACAGTATTTAACAATTAGTCCTTCAATAGGGTTAGGGTTAGGTTACTCAGGTACCATCCATTCAGGCCTGCTGCAGGTATCCATCTAATCTGGTCAGGTTCTCCAAAAGTCATCTTGGCTTCACTCTCTGGCCTCTGATAAAATTTAAGTGAGAGAAGATTATTCCCTTGCTCTGAGTCTCTCTCTCGAGGTGTCAGCATAATGTTAGATTTCCCCCGCTGTGTAACCAATTTAGTCATTCTTTACCTTCAGCTATTATTTCTCCTTCCTTCCATTTGTCATTTATTTTTACCCAAACTTTTCCGTCTTGGGAAGGGACATCAGGTCCAGCTGCTGTGCCAGTCCAGGTTGCTGGTAGCAAGACCAGTCTAGCAAGCGCTTCCCCCTCAGTCCGTTCTCATTCATGTTGGGTAGGGTAACACTAGTAGGCTATCTTGAGCACTAGGCGAAACGGCGGTACTCACTGTCAACCCCAATTTTGCCAGATGGAGGGAAGGTAAAATCCACCCCATCAAGCCCTTGGGAATTCTGGCATACAGGTTCAGGAGTGTAGTTACAGTCTCTTGCTTAGGGATCACCCCTATTCCTGCTTCCACAGCTGCATCCCTGGTCCTGGGACCAGAGTATCTGACAGGAAATAGCAATTGTAGATGATGTGGGGAAGAACTGTACAGTGGCACCCACGCAACCCCTCTTTCCCAGATCCCCCAGAGAAGTGTAAGAATCTGTCCAAGGGTGATCCTTCCTTTGCCTCCCTCATGTTGAGTGTGAGCAAACACTGATGAAGGCATATGAGCCAGACCTTCATGTCTTTATCTCTCCACATTTTAGATAACAGATTTTTCGATTGCCCATTCCAATTCTCCAGCAAACCATTAGTCTGAGGGTAGTATGCAACATGGCATGTCAATTTGATAAGATGTTTCTTGGCCCATTGCTGCACCCTGTGGGCTGTAAACTATGTTCCTTGGTCTGATAAAATATAACTCAGTAGCCCAAATTGATACAGTATCTTTTGTTACAATCCCTTAATTGTATTTTTTGTATTTGCATCTATCACAGGATGTGCAAAGCCCAGTGCAGAGTAAGTATCTATTCTTGTGAGGACCCATTTGTAGCCACCTGGTGCCATCAGTGTCATTGGTCCAATATAATCAACTAGCCAGCTACGTGTAGGGCCTTCTCCTCAGGAAATCTTCCCCATAGCCATCTGCAACCTCTGTCCTTCTTACTGGCAAACAGAGCAATCCTTATTGGCATTTTATGCCTTAGAGAGTGCAACGGGTTGTGTCTAGATTTAGCCCATTTCTGCATTGCTGCAGCACCCACATGTATGCTCACTTCATGGACTCAATTGGCCATCTCAAGTGAGCATACCAACAGGTCCACTTTCTGATTCCAGTCGCCTTCTGATCCAGGAAGGGGGTTCTTCTGATGGACATTGACATATCCTACTGTAATATGCCCTCTAAATTCCCAGAGGGCTTTCCATAGGTCCATGCCACACACGAGTATCCTCTTAGTGGTCCAATTTTTCCATTACCCATTTGCCTGACCATACAGCCAGGTCACTGGCCACTGCCCATGAATTGGTAAAATTCCAAACATATGGGCTCTCACCATTGCCCAGTTCTTCCATTATAGCTAGGAAGACACAAGTAGTTCAGCCCATTGAGCTGAGCTGTTCTTAGCTTCTTCAGTCAGAGTCTTTCCACCTGCTGGTCTTAATGCATCAGCTTTCCACATCACTTGTTGTCTGTGTACCCCGGAACTGCCAACTGTGAACCAAGCAGCCTTCTGCAGGTCAGAAGAAAGTTGTTCATAGGGCACTGTTCATGTAGCACTGGGCTCTGGAAGCTTCTCTAGTGGTTGCAGGGTAGGACCTATGGGAAAAGTGGCTACTTGCTCATGAATATGGAGGGTGCCTCCCTGCATTCTCCCAGTAACCTGTTCTTGTATGAACCATTTCCATTTTATTATGGAACTTTTTTGGCACTGCCTTCCTTATTAGAATATTTCTCTGATATCACCTAAGACATGGGTATTTCAGGTCTCATGATGATTTTATGTCCTTCTATCATTGAGGCAGGTGAGTAACTGCCTTTCAAATGGCATGTATCATGCTGCAGCATTTGGAAACTTTCTAGTCCAGGATCCCAGTGGTCGCCGTAGGGTGGCATTCTAAGGTTTTTGCCATAAGTTCCAGTCTGCATAAGCACGTGTGATAGATACCTCCAAAATCATGTCTGAATGCAGATCATAAGGGCCTAAAGGCAGGGAGAGTGAGACTGCTTTCTGTAATTCAGACATAGCCTGCTGTTGCTCTGGCCCCCATTCGAATGCAGTTTTCTTCTGAGTGATTTTACAAATGTGGGCCAGAAGTATTCCCAGATGTGGAATATGTGTTCTCCAAAATCCAAATAAACCAACCAAATGGTGGACCTCCTGCTTAGTCTTGGGGATAGGTAGTGACAACAACTTATTCTTGGTTGCCTGCAGAGTGTCACAGCTGGCACCTACCCAAGTTATTCCCAAGAATTTTACTGTTTGGGCAGGGCCTTGGATTTTTGCTGGATTTATTTACCAGCCTCTGTTGGTTATGTGGGCGACCAATGTATTCAAATCAGCCCTAGTCTGTTCTTCAGTGTTTGATATTAACGTAATATAGTCAATGTAATGTATCATTATACTTGAGAGCTGCACCAAGTCCAAGTCTCTTGTAACCAAGCTATGATTGTAAGCTGATGAATTCAACTAACCCTGTGGAAATACAATGAAAGTATATTGGGATCTTTCTCATGTGAAAGTAAACTGTAGTTGTTTCTTTTTCAAGATTGAGATTGAGAAAAAGGCATTTGCAAGATCAATCACTGGTATTTTCTGCACCATTGATGCCATGTCTGGAATAGCTGAAGCCACAGGTGGCACTGCTTTATTTAAGCCTTGATAGTCTACAGTTAGCCTCCATGAGCCATCTGCCTTTTTCACTGGCCATACAGGGCTGTTATACAGAGAATTTGTTGGCACCAACTCTGCAACGTTTAGCATATCTTTAATTAAAGCAGTAATCTTCTTTTATCTACCAGGTATCCTATACTGTTTCAAATTAACAACCTGAGTGAGTTTGAGCAATTCTCATGGTTCGCATTTAGCATGTCCAGTCAATACTGGCCTAAGGGCATACTTACACACCTTCAGTTTTATAATATCAGGTAGAGGGAGTGTTCCCCAATTAGACGTAATATCCATACCAATAATACATTCAGGTAAGGGAGATGCAACTACTTCATATAAGATCTGTTTAAATCTTTCAGTTCTCATCCAAACTTTCATCAGCCATTGCATCCCCATATCCCCCCAGTCTAACCTTAGGTCCCTTCAAGATTTTATTGATGGGATTATGGGATGACAGTACATTGGGCTTCTGTGTCTAGGAGCCCCAAGAAGGTCTCTTCTCCACCCCTGGGCCATTTCACCCACACATGTGCATATGGCCTCAGGTCCATTTCTGGGGGCTGGACTAGAAGACCCTGTCCCCCTCTTCAATCCTTGTCTTGATCAACTAGCTGAGCCTCTACTTCAAATGGTCCCAGGTGGGAATTCCCATCATTAAATTTCTACCGACTGGGGTGAATAGAACAAACTTGTTTAGGCCTCTTTTCCGTTGGTCCATTTAACATCCTGAAGTGCTATGTTAGGTCCTTTGTCTCAACTCCATCAATGTCCACTATATTCATCACATTTCTTAGTAACCATCTAAAACTCTCCATCCTGCTGGGGTAATTTCTTTCCCCATTGCCTCTTTCCATTCTCTTAAGAATCACCCTTATGTTTCTATCATCTGTAAGACCCATGTGCCAAGAGATCTGACAAACCATCTTGGATTATTGCTTTGTTTTGCCATAGCATATCTGATTGCGATATCTGCCATGACCTGTGTGGGGGTATAATCATTGGATGAATATCATGACCACCATAAAGCCATGCCAGCATGGCTTGCATAAGCAGCACATTGACTGCTTTCTCTGGTGTCTTCCACTGGGTATTTAGAGGGGGAGAGGGGCAGTTTCCCTTCTCAGGGTAAACAAATCTCACTGCAAATTTTATCCACTTCACCAGGCTGGCTGTCCCCTCCAGGTTAACCTGCTATGTCACTGGATCTTGTGTCATCATTGACGACTATTCCATAGTGAGTTGTGGGTCTTGGCATCAACCCAAACATACTCTTCCATTCTGCAGCATTCAAAACTAAAGACACTGCCCTTAAATTAGTCACTCCCACAATCCGTTTTAGTAATGGTTCCTCAGGAAGCTGACGATACTGATCTACAAAGTGAAGCAACTCCTATACAGTATACCCCCTGTTTTCAATAGTTTCTTGGTTTTGTCCATTCCACTCCTGGACCGCCTTCTTTGTGACGAACAGTTGTAGGTGTACTTTCTGTTGTTCCGACATGATTTTTCCTTTCTAGGTCAGCCCTGAGATTAGTGGTTGTAACTCTCACCAGACCCAATCTGGGCTTGGTTCAGTGTTAAAATCTGCCCCTAAATTCTTTTTCCCTGCCATTGCAGCTATTACTGATAACAGAAACCAAGGAATTTTATGTCTTGTCCTGTCTTTCCGTATGCAACCAACAAGACAATTCATCAGGAGATAGAGCCACCACTCCTACTTCTCATGAATAGCTTTTGCCTTGGGTAACTGATTGCAACATAACAGCAGCTTCAATCCATGGTTTGTTTGTTTGTTTAATCTCATCCAGAAATCTGTGTCAGGGAATTAAAATAAAATTTAAAAAATTAAGGTACCTAATAAGATCTGAAATAGCCTGTTTGAGGACTGGGTGTGATTCTTTGTTTGCTGGTTCCGTTTTCACCCTAGTGGCAGCCATCTTCTGTACTGTTTCTAAGAGAGACATGTCCAGTAATGATGATGTAACTACACTGCAACCCCTCCCTGTCACATACCCATGTAATTGCTACACTGTAACCAATCTAAGAAAGAGACATATACCCTTTTAAGCCAGTCACCTTACAGAGTTTGGCACAAGAAGTCCTCCTTATAAGTTCTGCTACAGGAGTCTATCCTTCATGAGTTCTGCCACCAGAAGCCCTACCTTAAAATGAGCTACCAGTCAAGTAATATCTTTTGGTGATCTAAGCTTGTAAATACCAATCAAGTAACGTGTCTCATATCCATTACTTACCCTCCTATAAAATATTACTGCTGAGCTGCCATTTTGAATTACTGGATTCCACTACAGGGAGTTCCATCTATTCCCAGCTGGAGCTGTCTCTTTTCTTTCAATAAATCTCTCAATTTTACATTAATCAGAGTATGGATGATTACTGTATGACAAATCAAAGGTTTCTCATTCTCTCGTTTTCCAAAACCACATTCTTCAGTGAGTCTGGGCCCCTGCAGCGAAACCCACCATTCCAACACCAACTAAATGAATAATTTCTTTTGTAAGGATCAGCACAATTCTTGGTTCCTATGAGGCAGAGGTTAAAGATGTCCCAAATATCCAACTTTTCAAAATTGCTGTTCCCCTCCATCATCTCTAACATCTATTCCACCTCCCCTGATTACTCTCCGTCCCATCTTTGGGTTCTGTAATTTGCTGCAATGTCTCACAGAACTCATGAACTGTATCAAGGAGATGGCTCATGTGATTGTGGAGCCTGGCAAGTCCCAAATCTATGGATCAGGTGCAAGCGTCTCTTGACTCGCCTGACCTTAGGGGCCGATGAACCCAAATTGGCAGGCCATATGACAGGCTGCTGGCTCACAAGGCTGCGGAAGCTGGCAAATCAGATCAGATGATAGGCTGCTGGCCCATAGGCTGCAGAAGCTGGAAAATCCCAAAATCAGCAGGTCAGATGGCAGGCTGCTGCTCAAGCTTCAAGAACCAGAGGTCAGATGATGATGATCTGGATACAGGATCCAGAGTGAGTGAGAGACCTTTTGCAGAGAAACACCCCTTACTTGAGCAAGGTGGTGCAAGGGTGTGACTTGAGTAGGGCAGTCACACCCTTTAGAAAGTGTGAGAGTCAGGATACACCCTACCCTAATCCTGAGGTTTAGGATTTACAACACATACAATACCACAAAATGGAGGACAATTACTTCGAATCACAAAATGGAGGACAGTTACACAATACTGGGAATCATGGCCTAGTCAAGTTATAAGTATCACAGGTTCCATATTCCTTATTTGAATGGTCCCACCCAATCACTGTGTGGGAGTCACAAAAACTGTGGCTAGAAGGGCCATGTTAAGTAATTCACTGCACTATACCTGGTAAGGGGTGGGAGGAGCCAGAAGGATGGGCAGAGCATGACTGTACTGGGAGGCTGGTTGTGAGATAGTAAGTATATTAAAAAAAAAAAGCACTGTTCACCCTTTTATAGTCTTCTCTTTGGCATTTATTTCACATTGCTTCCTCCATTTTTTTTTTCCGTCAGTCTTAATAACTGTCCTATCATATTACCTTTAAAAAATTGATGATGGTAAATAAGGGGAAACTCAAACACTTACTCTGTCGTTTTTGTGTGAAGTGCACTTTAGGGTAATAAAATAGTTGTTGAGGGAAAGCTATTGTTTATGGTAGAATTGCAGCTAATAAATAAATGTGGAATTCTAGTAACAAATGAGAAATGATAGAAGTTGAATGTCACCATTTTGTGACACACAGCCCACCACAATAACAATGAAATGATGGATCTAGACAATAATAGTGAATGGCTTCTAAAAGTATAAGTTGAAAACCTTACGGGGAATTTTATAATGGATGGGTTGAACTGATAATACAAGAACCCAATGATTGGTTTTAATAAAAAGAGAGATAACTGGACATTATGTATTACCTGATGTCAGAATGGACTCGACGGCAACAGGTTTTTAATGAAAAACAGTAAGAAGTACACAAACCACCTTCTTAATAAGCCAAAAACTTAACCTGAATCTGATAAATCTTCTAGTGTAAAGAGCAGTGTACAGGATATACATGAGATAAAGGAACACAGTAAATGACACTGTAGAGACGCAACAAACAAAAATTCAGAATGTAAGAAACTCCACAGAATAGGACAACAAACTTGACCACCACCTTGTCTTCCCCCCAAAAAAAGGAAAAAGAAGAAGAAGAAGGTGGGGGAGGGGGGAGGAAATGGTTACAGATTAAACAAGATTTAAGCAATGTATTAACCAAATGCAGACCTCAATATTAACTATTTTGAATAAGGCAAGTATAAAATCATATATGAGACAACTGAAGAAAGTTGAACACTGCTTTTTGAGGACTGAGGAATTACTGCCTTTGCATTTAAGGTGTGATAGTGGTATTGTGCTTATATTTAAAAAATATATTAGGGATGTTATTGTATAGAGAAGTACACTGAGATGTTTAGTGATGATATAATGTCTGGATTGTTTTTAAATAATCTTTTTTGGGGATGTAGGAGATGTAAATGAAATGGAATGACCACGTGTTGATAATTAATGAAACTGAGTGATGGGTACATGGGGGTACATTATGCTACTCCTTTAGGATTGCTTATGATTGAAATTCTCCATAATAAACAGTTTGAAATAAGAGAGATTATATTATATATATTATGTTCCTGGAGCCCTGGTGGCACAATGGTTAAGAGCTCGGCTGCTAACCAAAAGGTCAGCAGTTCAAATCCACCAGCCACTCCTTGGAAATTGTATGGAGCAGTTCTACGCTGTCCTATAGGGTCACTATGAGTCACAATCTACTCGATGGCAACGGGTGTATCATATTATAGGTTAGCAATTACAATGCATAATTTGTTTCATGCTAGTATTTATAACCATCAATACCTAAGCATTGAGCTACTGTAGCTTTTTGAATTTTTTCAAAATTCAACCCTTTTTAAAATCACTTAATAATTTTCAAAATCCCCATTGCAACTGCTATTCTGTCACCACTATATGGTGACTTTGATCCCTTAATTAAGGGAGATTCTGCCAGGCTTCTCCAATGTAAAGCAATTCTTTAAAATCACTGAGTAGTTCAGGGGGAGGTACTTCGAAACAATGTAGTATTTTGTTCTTCAATCTTTAAGTTTGCTAGTTTATTTAGGTCAGTATAGACTCATGTTTTTCTGTCTTTTTTGGTGAGCTATAATCTATAGCTGTCGTTTATTTGTTTGTTCATATTCTCCTAGATTTGTTTTTTATATAAGCCAGTTCAAGCTAGTTTCTGTGTCTTTGTGGCATGTCCTCATCATTATATGAGCACTTTCTTGCTTTTTTGATTCTTTAGGCTCATCTTGTACTTTCCTTGCCCCATCCTTAGAATCAGCCATTTCTTCAGGGAGCTTTAATTCCTTTCAGTAGAGAATAGTTAAGTAGACACCAAGATCTGAGTGTTATGTGTGTGTATTGCTATTGGGTGTCCCTTCTCCCAGGCCATCTCAGTAGACTGAGATAGGAAATATATGAATGTTCACATATACTTTTCTATATTCTACATACACATGAAACGTAGCGTACGTTAATAGCATTACTTCCAATTCTAATCTAATGCCACATTTTAGTTTTCTCCTTTACCTTATTTTTTAACTCCTGTCTCCAACATTGAAAAATCCAGCTCTTATTATCTTTAATATACTTATTTGATAGTTTTCCTGAATGTAACCAAACTCTCATTGCTGTCTTAACCCTCTCCCCCAGGCAGATGACCTTCTCACCCCCCATCCCACACCTAACCACTGCTTTCCAGGCTATCCTCCTCACCACTCTTCAAGTCTGCTCTACCATATGGAATCCGTCTCCACCTTGCCTGAGCTCTAATCCCCTGCTCATGGACACTCTTCTCATCCTCCTTGGACCCTGATCCCCCATTCTAAACCACTCTCCTACATGGATACACTCTTCACATCGCTTGGGTTTCTTCACCCCATGCCAGACTGCCCCTTTGTGTGGATACAGTCCTCACCCTGCTCATCTCTGACATCCTCTCCTGAACCCGCTTACACAGGGTCAGTCACCCTCTTCAACGACCCCTCACCTGCAGCCACCTGTGTAACACTTTCCACGCCAGGCCACCCCTTCCTGGGGACAACTGTCTCACCCTGCACTCTGAACCCTCGCCAGGTCCTCACCCTCATCCTGCCTCTCAGGCTGTGACATCCTCTGAGGAATCACTGGCGCTCCTCCCCTCTCAGCGTGGACTTCTCTTTCATCCTTTTAGGCTCCAATACCACATCCCCATGCAGACACCCTCCACAACCCTATTCTGACGCCCTACACTGGGCAGCCCTCCTTCATGGATGTTCTCCTCACTCTGCTTGGCTGTTTTGTTGTTGTTTGTTTTTCTTAATTACAATTTTTATTTTGAGGTAATTGTAGATTATCATGCACAATTGTAGGAAGTAGTAACAGAAAGGTCCCTCATGCTCTTTACTCAGTTTCCTCCAATGGTAACATTTTGTAAAACAGTAATATAGTATCACAACCAGGAGATTCATGCTAATATTATCCAACAACCTTATTCAGATGCCCCATGTGTTGCACATACCCATGTGTGTGTATATGTATTTGGTTTTATACAGTTTGATCACATGTGTCAATTCATGTATGTATCACAAGAATTAAGCTACAGAAGAGTTTCATAACTACAAGAATCCCTCATGTTGTTTTTTATAATGACACACACCTTCCTTCTGCACCATCCCTCTACCCCAGTTCTTGGCAGCTACTAATCAATTCTCCATTTCTATAATTCTGCTTTTTAAAGGATGTATAAATGGAATCATAAAGTATGTGACCCTTGGGAATTCGCTGTTTTCACTCAGCCTAATCCCCTGGAGATCCGTCTCAGTAGTTGTTGTATCAAGAGTTCCTTTTCATTGCTGAATAGTATTCATTATACGGACGCACCACAGTTCAGCCATTCACCCACTGAAGAATATCTGGCTTGTTTTCAGTTTTTGGCTATTATGAATAAAGCTGCTATGAGCATTTGTATACAGGGTTTTCTTGGGAATGCTCTGCTTGACTTTTGCCACCCTGTCCCAGACCGTTCTCCTGCTCACTCTGTTTCAGTACCAACATCCACTCAAGGCCATGTGATCTGCTCGGTCTGCCTCCTCCCATCCCAAGCACAGATAACACCCTTGCTCTGCCCTACCTAATGGATTTTATGATGGAATAGTCCGAATGAGGGATGTTAAAGACTTAAATAACTGCAAGCATCATGGAAAAGGCTATTATGGAGTACGTGTTCCAGAGGAGTCGTTCCTACTGCTTCCACTGCTGCACTCTCATGCCCTCGTACTTGGGTTTCTAGCACCCACTAGCATAGGGACTGGCATCAAGTAGGCACTGAATAAATATCTATAAGTGGGGGAAGGGCTGTGTGTGAATTCGCTTCCTCAAGAAATAAAACTCATATTTCTTAATCTAGTAATTAATGAATATTAAGTCCTCAGATGAGGAGTAAGAACAAATGGTGCCAAAAAAGAGAGAGGAATGAAAGAAAATGTTTGAAAAGTCCCTAAGGAAGAAAAATTTGGACAGGGAAGCCTGGAACTAACCAACTGTTCCATCCTAGCTGCTTCTTCCTACTGACTGTACATTACATTCGATGCATGCATGTCTTCTGAAAGCCCACAATGACTCATTCACCTTCCATGCCAAAGTGGCAAAGAAAGAAATTTGAGATATATTTTACCTTCTCAACAAACTTTCTCTAATTCTGGAATTAAGTGAATTCACTGGAAATCAATTTGCTGAATGATCCATTTTCCAAACTATTAATTGGTTAAATAAATTAAGATTCTCCCCTCAAAATTTTAGTCTAACTATGACTTTCCCATGGCTCTTTAGTTTTAGAATTGTCAGGGTGGCTCAGCTGATTGTCAATTTCTCATATATTTCAAATTTCAGACTCTGAGAAGATCTCAAATTCTCAGTGGTTTCTAGGTAATTGGATAAGTTTACCCTTAAATACAGCTTACTGTCTTCTATGTTTTTGTCAGCTTATGTCTTGACTGTCGCAAGGAAACAACTTTTCTGAGTTGCCTAAAATCCAGTTTAAGATGGTTTTTCTGAAAGCTTTTACAAAATCAGTCATTTTAGCAAATTAATCTAGAACAACTCCCACCTACTAGTAAATTGTCCGTCTTCCAACTTCTCAAATACTTCTGTCTGTTGGTGCTTCAGAGGGTCCCTGGGTGGCGCAAACAGTTTGCACTTGACTACTAACCTAAAAGTTGGTGCTTCAAACCCACCCAGCCACACTGTGGAAGAAAGGCCTGGCAATCTGCTACCATAAAGATTACAACCAAGAAAAACCTATGGAGCATTTCTACTATGTAACACATGGGATCACCATGAGCCAGAATTGACTCAGCTGCTAACAAACAACACTGTCGGGCACCAGTCTGCATAGCACGTTTTGAGTGGCCCTCGTCTCTACTGACCCATCTCACACTTGATTACATCTTGGCTTTTTATCATTCTCCAGGACTCCATGCATAGACACATGTCTCCCAGGAACCTTATATGCTCTTTCAGGTCAGGAATGATGTTTTTTATTTTGTTAGCACTCCTCAGAGTATTCAGCCTGATAGCGCTTTATAAATTCTAACTGATCATCAAAAAACAGCTTATTTTGTTCTTTGATATCCTCCTGTTTTTCCCCTATTGCATACTAGGCTTGAATATAATTTGTGTGTGCGTGTGTGTGTGTAAATCTTTTCATGAGTTTTTATAATAGTGATGTTATACCTTATTTGTCCTTCCATGATTCACTTATTTCACTCAGCATAATACCCTCCAGATTCATCCACATTGTGAGATGTTTGGCAGATTCATCATTGTTCTTTCTCGTTGCGTAGTGCTCCATTGTGTGTATGTACCATAGTTTGTTTATCCATTCATCTGTTGATGGACACTTGCGTTGTTTCTGTCTTTTTGCTCTTGTGAATAATATTGCAATGAACATGCATATGCATATGTCTATTCATGTGGCAGATCTTATTACTCTAGGATATATTCCTAGAAGTGGGATAGCTGGATCACATGATGTTTATATTTCTAGCTTTTTAAGGAAGCAGCATCGTTTTCCAAAATGATTGTAGTATTGTACATTCTCACCAACAGTGGGAATCTCCCCGCAGCCACTCCAACATTTGTTATTATCTGTTTTTTTGATTCGTGCCAGGAATGTCGGGGTGAGATGGCAATCTCATTGTAGTTTTGATTTGCATTTATCTAATGACTAGTGATCTCTAGCATTTCATCATATGTCTGTTAGTCACCCGAATGTCTTCTTTGGTAAAGTCTGTTCATTTCCTTTGCCCATTTTTTAATTGGATTATCTGTCTTTTTGTTGTAGAGATTTTGGATTTTCCTACAGATTTTAGAGATTAGAACTTTGTCGGGTTTGTCATAGCCAAAAAAATTTTCCCAGTCTGTGGGTTCTGTTTTTACTCTTTTGGTGAAGTCTTTTGATGAGCATAAGTGTTTAATTTTTAAGAAGATCTCAGTTACCTAGCTGATCTTCTGGAGATTGTGTGTTAGTTATGGTTTGTATCCTGTTAATGCAGTGTATTAGGGCCTCTAACATTGATCCTATTTTTTCCTCCATGATCTTTATCGTTTTCGATTTTATATTTAGGTCTTTGATCCATTCTGAGTTAGTTTTTGTGCATGCTGTGAGGTATGGGTCCTGTTTCAGTTTTTTGCAGATGGATATCCAGTTACGCCAGCACCATTTGTTATAGAGACTGTCTTTTCCCCAATTAACGGACGTTGGGCCTTTGTCAAATATCAGCTGCTCATAGGTGGATGAATTTATGTCTGGATTCTCAGTTCTTGTTGTACCGGTACCAGGCTGTTTTGACTACAGTGGTAATACAATAGGTTCTAAAATCTGGTAGTGTGAGGCCTCCCACCTTGTTCTTCTTCTTGAGTAATGCTTTATTTATTTGAGGCCTCTTCCCTTTCCATATGAAGTTGCTGATTTGTTTCTCCAGATCATTTAAAAATGCCGGTGGAATTTGGATCGGGATTGCATTGTATCTGTAGATCGCTTTGGGTAGAATTGACATTTTCACAATGTTGAGCCTACTTATCCATGAGCAAGGTATGTTTTTCCACTTATGCAGGTCTCTTTTGGTTTCTTGCAGTAGTGTCTTGTAGTTTTCATTGTATAGATCGTTAACGTCTCTGGTTAGATTTATTCCTAAGTATTTTATCTTCTTGGGGACTATTGTAAATGGTATTGATTTGGTGATTTCCTCTTCAAGGTTCTCTTTGTTGGTG
>NW_004443947.1:26385945-26401555 GCF_000243295.1 Trichechus manatus latirostris | reverse complement strand
ATTTTTTTTTTCCTTGCTTTTTCTGTTATTGATTTCTACTTTTATGGCTTTATGGTCAGAAAAGATGCTTCATAATATTTCGATGCTTTTGATTTTGTTAAGGCTTGCTTTATGGCCTAATATGTGGTCTATTCTGGAGAATGTTCCATGTGCGTTGAAAAGAAAGTATACTTGGCTGCTGTTGGGTGCAGTGTTGGGTATATATGTCTATGAGATCAAGTTGGTTGATTGTAGCATTTAGTTCTTCCGTGTCTTTGTTGAGCTTCTTTCTGAATGTTCTGTCCTTCACCAAAGGTGGTGTGTTGAAGTCTCCTGCTACTATTGTGGAGCTGTCTCTCTTTTCAGTGCTGCTAGAGTTTGTTTTATGTATTTTGGAGCCCTGTCCTTGGGTGCGTAAATATTTATTGTAGTTATGTCCTCCTGGTGTATTGACCCTTTAATCATTATATAGTGTCCTACCTTATCCTTTGCAGTGGATTTTACTTTAAAGTCTATTTTGTCAGAGACTAATATTGCCACTCCTGCTCTTTTTTGAATGTTGTTTGCTTGACATATTCTTTTCCATCCTTTGAGTTTTAGTTTGTTTGTGTCTTTAAGTCTAAGGTGTGTCTCTTGTAGGCAGCACATAGATGGATCATGTTTTTTTATCCAGTCTGACACTCTCTGTCTCTTTATCAGTACATTTAGTCCATTTATAATCAGCATAATTATTGATAGGTATGAGTTTAGTGCTGTCATTTTGATGTCTTTGTGTGTTCACATTTTCTTTGTTCCACTTAATTTTCTGTGCTGAGTCATTTTTCTTTATGTACTTTGTTTTCATCTTTTTCATTGTTGTTGATTTTGTGTTTGCTGAGTCTTTATATTTTCCTAGTTTTTTTTTATTTTGACTTGTAGGATTTTTAGTTTCCTTTATGGTTACCTTAATATTTACCCCTATTTTTCTAAGTTTATACCAGCCTTTTATTTCATTATATCGCCTTGACTTCTCTGCATATGAAAAATTGTCTACATTTTTTAAATCTCTCTTTTTGTTTTAATGTTGTCATCTTTTACATATTGACATCTGTTTGCCTATTTTCAGTGTTTTAGCTTTGATTTACTTTTGTGACTTCCCTATCTGGGTTGATATCTGGCTGCTCTGTCCTGTGTTCTGCTCTTGGATTGTTATCTGATTTTATTGATTTTCTAACTGGAGGACTCCCTTTAGTATTTCTTGTAATTTTGGTTTGGTTTTTACAAATTCCCTAAACTTCTCTTTATCTGGAAATGTCCTAATTTCGCCATCATATTTGAGAGACACTTTTGCTGGGTATATAATTCTTGGCTGGCAGTTGTTTTCCTTCAAGGCTTTAAATATGTCATCCCATTGTGTTCTTGCCGGCATGGTTTCTGCTAAGTAGTCCGAGCTTATCCTTATTGACTCTCCTTTGTAGATGACTTTTTGTTTATCCCTAGCCACTCTTAAAATCCTCTCTTTATCTTTGGTTTTGGCAAGTTTGATTATAATATTTCTTGGTGACTTTCTTTTGGGATCTACCTCATGTGGGGTTCGATGAGCATCTTGGATAGATATCTTGTTATCTTTCACAATACCAGGGAAGTTTTCTACCAACAAATCTTCAACAATCTCCTTGTATTTTCTGTTAATCCTCCCTGTTCTGGCACTCCAATCACTCATGGGTTATTATTCTTGTAGATTCCCACATAATTTTTAGGGTTTCTTCATTTTTTAAATCCTCTTATCAGATTTTTCCTCAAATAAGTTGGTATCAAGTGCTTTATCTTCAGTCTCACTAATTCTGACTTCCATTGCCTCAATTCTGCTCCTATGACTTTCTATTGAGTTGTCTAATTCTGAAATTTTATTGTTAATCTTCTGGATTTCTGATTGCTGTCTCTCTATCAATTCTTGCAGCCTGTTAAATTTGTCATTATGCTCTTCTCTAATCTTTCAAATTTCTTTTTAATTTCCTCTGTTGTGTATTCTGGGTTTTCTTAATTTCCTTCCTAATTTCTTGAAGTGTTCTGTGTATTAATCTTTTGTATTCTGCCTCCGGTAATTCCAATAAATTTTCCTCCTCTGGAATATTTCTTGATTCTTTATTTTGGAAGCTTGCTGAAGCCATCATGGATTGCCTCTTTATGTTTTTTGATATTGACTCTTGTCTCTGAGCCATCAATAAGTTATTATATTTATTTATTTTATGTTTGCTTACTGTGTCCTAGCTTCTTTTTTTGTTTTGATATGCCCAAATAGGCTGCTCATATGAGCTAGTTTGATTATTGGCACCTTTGAAGCTCTAATGTTCTGTCATCAGGTAGTTAGATCTGTTACTAGGTATGCAAGCTCAGGAGTCCACCCACTCCTCCTGTATGGATTCAGCTCAGGTGCCCAGGCAGATAGCCACGAAGTGTATGGTGTAGGCTCTCACAGCCTTAGACAGGCATGGGTGATTGATGTAGGCACAGGCATCTGGCTGCAGCAGGGGGACACACTCTAAGCAGGGCAGGTGGCTGATGGTTGCCCCCAGGTGTCCAGGAGGAAGGTGTGTCCCTGTTCCCTAGAGTGCATAGGTGGGTGGATTTTGCAGCCAGATTATGAGCACCTAATGCTTTTGGCTGTAAGGACTGGGGGGCACCTCTTTTTCATGGGCCCCTATCGCAGTTGGCTAGGTGGTGTGATTGGAGCCACCAGTCCTCAGGCCCCTGATGTGGGTAGGTGAAGAGCCTGATTAATGGCAGAGCAGTGTCAAATGTCAAGAACCTGCCACTTCACAGCTGAAGCAGTTAAAGTTAGACTTCAGGTATATACCCTATTGTACTGCAGCAATGAGGGCCTACGCTGTTGAAATGGGTCCACACAAGTCTATGCAGGGGGAAAGGCGCTCAAAGTCCATGGATCTCTTATGCCTGTGCCCAGGCAAAAGAGCTGTGCCTACCCTGGGTTCCTGGCTTAGTGGAGCTGGCAGTTTATTTTTTTCCCTTTTTATTAATTTGTTCACTCTCCAAGGCAGGGAGAATGGCTCAGGGGATGTGATGGATCCTACTTCCAGCCCAGGGGACTCAGCAATTGCTGAAGCTGGTCCGGGACCCAGTGCAGAGCAGGGAGTGAGGAGGTAAATGGGAGAGAGATTTTTCCCTAAGGGAGATGTTTTTGATCTCCACGGTAAGCCGTACGCAATTACTTATTTTTCACCGATGAGGGCTGCTTCTCACTGGTTCTGTGTGGCCATGTAGGCTCTCTGTCTCTGGGTCTCTTCCAGTGCAGAAAGCACACCTCCTGAGCACAGCCACTTGCCTGCCTCACCGCTCACACCCGAGCTGATCAGGCCTGAAGGGCTCAGGCTCTCGCCAGGTCAGAACTGGCAACTTCTCGCTGCTTCGGAACAGTCTCTCCCTCCGCCTGCCACTCAGTCTGGTTCCTCAACTCTGCCTTTGATGTTCAGGGCTCCCAGATTGCCATATATAATCTAATCACTTGTTTTTTCGGGTCTTTGTTTTAAGAGGTTCCACTGGAAGCATCTGACTACTCTGGCCCCACCTCCACCAGGATTGACATTTGTATTTGTGTTACTTAGTTTTTCCAGTCTTTGCTGCAGAGGGACAGCATGATTCTTCTATCTATAGTTCCATGCTGGCTCTGCCTCCTTGAATATAATTCATTTTAAATCATTTTTGGAAGGAAGCTGAAGTTGCAAACAGATGGCCGGCAAGCCTGATGTGGACAGTAAATGAGCTTTGTTTGTCTCATGCAATATTTTGGAGGTCAGTATTTAACATACTAAAAAAAAAATTAAAAAATGGCAACTTTGGGCCCATGTTTGTTCTGATGCTGATGCTGAGTTGGGCTGCCTTCTCTACGTAGGGGACCCATTGTAGTTCTCTCTCCATAGTTCTTGCTTGGCCCACCCTCTTTATTTAAGTTATCTTTCTGGGTCCTTTAGTGTTTTTAAATTGCAACCACTAATCTAGATTACTAAAATCAAGGTCAACGAACCCTATACAACAATAATAAGCTAAGGTACAAACAAAGGCATCCCAACAAATGGTTACAGGAGCTTAAAGTCCCATAACAAATCACTGAGTAACAAAAACACTTTTTAACTCATTTGATCCTTCCAGAACCATGTAAGACAGACTGAGTAGAAATAATTGCCCCCATTTACAAGAGAGAAAACTAAGGCTTGGAGGAAAAGTAATTTTCTCCAGACTCCAGATTAAGTAGGTGGTAAAACCAAAACTCAAAGCCAGAGCCTCTATGTAGCACTATACTGCACACCCACACACTGATTTCAGTGGTTTTATTTACTAAGCGTTTTCTAAATTCATTGCCAAAAAACAGGAATTTTTCTCTCTAGTGAAAAAAGTCTATTTTCATATTCATCCATTCAACCTTCAGAGTTTATCTGGAATAAGGAAAGTTTCTTTAGCTTCACATTGACAGGTTGTGTGTTTGTTTTTTAGGTTTTCTTATCCCCAACTTTGCACTGTATCAACCTCAATCTGGTATTGCCAAAAAGATGCCCCACTGGGCCCGCACTCAAAGTGAAATGACCCTAGGAATGCATGAGGACCTCAAAGTAGGCCCCATATTTTTAAAATGCGAGGCCACCACTCAGAACGCCAGTGTTCCAAAAACAGAAATGTTAGCTTCCTGACCAGGCTAAACCCTAGTAACTCACAGAGAAACTCCTGGAGAGTACTGGATGAGAGATTCTTCCGTGAGCCTGCTGTTATAACAAGAGAAGCATGTCCAAATTTCTATTAGTAATACTATAGAATAGGCTATATGACACTGATGTTTTGTGATTGTAACACATGAGCAATCAAACTACAGTTAAACCTCAGTCTGAATAAGGACTCTTGGCTTTGTGTAGTCCTCAGGGTCATTTTAGCCACTGGAAAAGCCTGACTCTGCACATTTTACTATAGATGTTTGTCACCAGCCACAAGTGACATTTAAATTTGAATTAATTAAAATTATATTAAATACTCGGTTCCTAGCCATATTTCAAGCACTTCGTAGCCATGTGGGCTACATCAGGTAAACACTAACCTTCGCCTGATCTTCAGGGAGAGGTCTTGAGTCATTTGTATTCCCAGGAGTGGTGGCATGAAATTCCAATAGTCAAAGGTACTTGTCCAGAGACTGGGGATGGTTGTGAGCCATGAGCAGCGAACAGTGTTGGCAGGCAGATGTTCTGTCCAGTGAGGAGGATTTAGGTGGTGCTCTAAAAGCACCTACTGCAGAAGGCTGCAGGTTATATTACTTTACCAAATAAAAACCAATAAAAATGTAAAATCACATATAGAAAATCGAAAGGTAAAATCTTTCATCTTAGTCTTTGTTAGGCTTTCCTTATACCCTTGGGAATTTTCTTGGATGTAAACTTTACCACCCGACCATAATCTCCTTGAAGGCTGGGACTATGACTCTTTTTACGTTGTATCCCTAGTATCTGGCATGTACTAAGTGTTCCAGAAATATATATTTAATGAGTGTTGACCTTAATGATGATCACTAAAATATTATAATTAGGGTGAACACATATTCTGTCTTGCCAATTCCACTCTAGTATTTGCCAGATGCTCTGGTCTATTTATTAATAGCATCCTCTTTCACTTTCAAAACCTTCCTAGTTTGTTTTATAAATTATGCAGTCACTAGCTTAAAGGAGATAGATGTGAGATGCCAGGAGAACAATGAGAATATAAGGAGTGATTTCAGTAGCTACCTCAATTAACCCTTTCAGAGCACCAGCATGCTCGACATTTGATCTTGTAGTTCAGGTACTACCTTTAGAGGTAAAACAGCCACATTTTATCTTTATTTTTGTTTGTTTAAAATTCTGACTCATCTATGTTATTACCCTACTGCTTACAACCTTGTTTCTTTGGTTTTAGGGGGAGGGGCATTAAAATAAATTTATATAAAATTAGCAACATCCTTTAGTAATTCAGGAGCGCTAATGGTGCAAGTAGTTAAAAGGCTCTTAACAAGATGCTATACATATGATCAATAAATACATTACAATGTGCCCAACACTATTATTATGCATAAGAGAAACAAAAAATAAAACCGCAATGACATAGCACTGTTGTTAGGTGCCCTCGAGTCAGTTCCGACTCATAGTGACCCCATGCACAACAGAACGAAATACTGCCTGGTCCTCCACCATCCACATGGTCTTCGTTATGCCTGAGCCAATTGTTTCAGCCACTGTGTCAATCCATCTCACTGAGGGTCTTACTCTTTTTTGCTGACCTTCCACTTTACCAAGCATGATGTCCTTCTCTAGGGACTGGTCCCTTCTGATAACATGTCCAAAGTATGTGAGAAAAAGTATCGTCATCCTCGCTTCTAAAGAGCATTCTGGCTGTATTTCTTCCAAGATAGATTTGTTCCTTCTTTTGGCAGTCCGTAGTATATTCAGTATTCTTCGCCAACACCATGACTCAAAGATGTCAGTTCTTCAGTCTTCCTTATTCATTGTCCAGCTTTCACGTGCGTGCAAGGCTATTGAAAATACTATGGCTTGGGTCAGGCGCGCCTTAGTCCTTAAAGTGACATCATTGCTTTTTAACACTTTAAAGAGTTCTTTTATAACAGATTTGCCTGATACAATGCATGGTTTGATTTCTTGACTGCTGATTCCATCGGTGTTGATTGTGGATACAAGTAAAATGAAATCCTTGACAACTTCAATCTTTTCCCCATTTTGTTTTCTTTATGTTGAGGTGTAATCCATACTGAAGTGTTTAGTCTTTGATCTTTATCAGTAAATGCTTCAATTCCTCTTCACTTTCAGCAAGCAAGGCTGTGCCATCTACATAACGCAGGTTGTTAATGAGTCTTCCTCCAATCCTGATGCCCCGTTCTTTTTCATGTAGTCCAGCTTCTCAGATTATTTGCTCAGCATACAGATTGAATGACTCTGGTGAAAGGATACAATCCTGACAGATACATTTCCTGACTTTAAACCACGCAGTATCCCCTTGTTCTATTAGAACAACTGCCTCTTGATCTATGTACAGGTTCCTCATGAGCACAATTAAGTGTTCTGGAATTCCCGTTCTTTGCGATGTTATCTATAATTTATGATTCACAGTCGA
Organism: Trichechus manatus latirostris; assembly: GCF_000243295.1. Lineage (NCBI taxonomy): Eukaryota > Metazoa > Chordata > Mammalia > Sirenia > Trichechidae > Trichechus > Trichechus manatus. Next base: position 26,394,439 of record NW_004443947.1, on the reverse strand, counting down.
ATGCCTTTGCATAGTCAATAAAATGCAGGTAATCATCTTTCTGGTATTCTCTGCTTTCAGCCAGGATCCATCTGACATCAGCAATGATATCTCTGGTTCCACGTCCTCTTCTGAATCCAGCTTGAATTTCTGACAGTTCCCTGTTGATGTACTGCTGCAACTACTTTTGAATGTCTTCAGCAAAATTTTACTTGCGTGTGATATTAATGATATTGTTCAGTGATTTCCACATTCAGTTGAATCACCTTTCTTTGGAATAGGTATAAATATGGTTCTCTTCCAGTTGGTTGGCCAGTATCATGGATTGAATTGAGTCCCCCAAAAATATCTCTCAACTTGGTTAGCTCATGATTCCTAGTATTGTATGATTGTCTACCATTTTGTCTTCTGATGTGATTTCCCTATGTGTTGTAAATGCTATTACTACGATGTTATGAAGTGGATTAGCTGCAGTTGTATTGATGAGGTCTACAAGATTAGGTAGTGTCTTAAGCCAATCTGTTTTGATATATAAAAGAGAGAACTGAACAGACAGACGGGACCTCATACCATCAAAAAAGCAGTGCTGGGAGCAGAGTGCGTCCTTTGGACCTGAGGTTCCTGTGCAGATATGCTCCCAGATGAAGGGAAGACTGATGACAAGGACCTTCCTCCAGAGCCAACAGAGAGAGAAAGCCTTCCCCTGGAGCTGATGCCCTGAATTCGGACTTGTAGCCTACTAGACTGTGAGAGAATCAATTTCTCTTTGTTAAAGCCATCCACTTGTGGTATTTCTGTTAGAGCAGCGCTAGATGACTAAGACAGCCAAGTAACTGTCTTCCAAGTTTCTTGGCATAGATGAGTGAGCACTTCCAGCACTGCATCTGTTTGTTGAAACATCTCAGTTGGTATTCCATCAATTTCTGGAGCCTTGTTTTCTGCCATTGTCTTCAGTGCAGCTTGGATTTCTTCCTTCAGTACCATCGGTTCTTGATCATATGCTACCTCCTGAAATGACTGAATGCCGACCAATTCTTTTTGGTACAGTAACTCTGTATATTCCTTCCATCTTATTTTGATGCTTCCTGCATCGTTCAGTATTTTGCTCGTAGAATCCTTCACTATTACAACTTGAGGCTTGAATTTTTTCTTCATTTCTTTCAGCTTGAGAAATGCTGAATGTGTTCTTTCCTTTTGGTTCTCTAACTCAGGGGTCTTTTCACATTTCATTATAATAACTTTGTCTTCTCGAGCCACCCTTTGAAATCTTCTATTCAGCTCTTTTACTTCATCATTTCTTCCATTCACTTTAGCTACTCAGCATTCAGGTGTAAGTTTCAGAGTCTCTTCTGACATCCATTTTGGTCTTTTCTTTCTTTCCTGTCTTTTTAATGACCTATTGCTTTCTTCACATATGATGTCCTTGTTGTCATTCCACAACTCGTCTGATCTTCAGTCATTAGTGTTCAATACGTCAAATCTATTCTTGAGATGGTCTCTGAGATAGCACTAGACACCTAAAATTTAAAAAACTGATACCAAGCATTGACCAAACTCCAAAAACCAAATCCATTGCTGTTGTCAAAGAGTAAGAATGTGTACTCTGTTAAAAATAAAAGCAAAGAGATTTATTGAAGGTTTGGGACAGTTCAAACTGGAGACACATCTAATCTCACAAAGTGAAACCAAATTCTCCAAAATAGCAGAGACACAGAGGCATATTTGTGAGGTAAAAATGCAACATTCTGATTGGAAGTTGCAAGATTAGGTAAGCAGGAGGCAGAACAACTAGAAGCAGGGCTTTGGAGTGATTGGTTAGAATCATGAATGTTGGCTGTTTAGATTGGTTAGTTTAAATACATGTAAGGGAATTAGGAACACTCACATAATTGCAGAAGAATATGCTGGCAAGGGGGTTACAAGATGATTGATAGGGGGCCAGGCTATATGCATATGATTGGGAAACAGTCAGTTTTCTTGTTCCACCCAGCCAGAGGTGTGAGGCCATATGCATATGAAGTCAAGGTAACATTCTTAGGAAGCAGAAGTCACAAAATGGAGTCAAGCCTACACCTGAGATAGCCACACTGGACATGCCCAGCACCTCAGTTTTGGACCCCTTGCACAGTGTCAAGTAAATTCTGACTCATAACAACCCTATAGGACAGAGTAGAACTGCCCCCATAGGGTTTCCAGGGCTGCAGTCTTTACAGAAGCAGATGACCACACCTTTCTCCTTCGGAACTCCTGGTGTGTTTGAACTGCTGACCTTTTGGTTAGCAGCCAAGCACTTTAACTATTGTGTCACCAGGACTCCTTAAATGTTGATAAGGATGTAGAACCACTAGAACTCTCATATGTTGCTAGTGTGTGAGTAAAATTGGTATAACCACTTAGGAATACTATATGATAGTATCAATTAAAGCTCAACATATACAAGTGCACTATTTGATGTATATTCAACAGAAATGTGTACATATGTTTATTTAAAAAATCATATTAGAGTGTTTATAGCATTATTATTCATAGGAATCCAGAACTGGAAACTACCCAAGTGCCCATCAACAGTAGAATGAATAAATGAAGTGTGGTATATTCACATAATGGAATACAACATAGTAATGAAAATTAATGGTCCATAAGTATTCATAATTATATATATGTAGAAACATAATGTTGAGTGTGTTGAGTGAAAATAGCCAGACATAACCATTTCATTATAGGTCATTTCAGTTCATCTGTTTTAACTGTTGTACACTGTTCCATTGTGTGAATATACCACAAGTAATTCATTTGTTTTCTGGATGGTAGGCATTTGGGTTGTTTCCAGGTTTTTGATATTATAAATAGTGCTGCTCTGAAGTCTCTCATACTTAAATTTTGATATACAGAAGTCAAGAATTCCTGTTTTGTATAAATTCAGTTTGTAACTTGTCATTTAAGGTGTATTTTGATGAACGCAAATTTGTTTTGATACAATAAAATTTTACAATGCATTTTATGTCTTTTTAAAAATTTTCCTACTTCAAGTCTAAAAGAGAGTCATCTCCATTTCCTACAGAGTTTTTAATTGTTCTCTGTGTGTATGAGTGCACACACACTCACATTTTAGTCCTAACTCTACCTAGAGATGATTTTTATATACAGTGTAGGGTAAGGAGCCTTTTAAACATTTTTTTCTATCAGATAACCCTTTATACAGCCCATTTTGAGAAGAGATCCTCCAATCCTTACTGAGCTTAGCAAAATTTCCATCATATGCCAAAATTTCATAACTGAATGTGTTGGTTCTGGTTCTAATATTCTACTCCATTGATCAGTTGGTCTCTACCTGCTCAAATACCTCATTGCTAATTATTAAAAGTTCATTATAAGTACTGGTATTTTGTAGGATGACTTCTCCTAGTGTCTCTCTCTTTCTTTCTTTTTTTTTTCCTTCGGAAATATATTTGTCATTTTTGGCTCTTTACTCTCCAATATAAATGTTAGAATCATTTTATCGAATTCCATAAAGAATTCTGTTGAGATTTTCATTGTAATTTCTGTATATCTATAAACTGGGAAGAAATGATATCTTTGTAATATTAAACCTTCCTATTCATGATATGGAGACTTGGTGGTGCAGTGGTTAAGAGCTCAAGCTGCTGACAAAAAGGTCGGCAGTTTGAATCCATGAGCTGCTCCTTGGAAACCCTGTGGGGCAGTTCTAGTCTGTCCTATAGAGTCACTAAGTGTCTGTATAGACTTGACGGCAACTGGTTTGGTTTTCTGGTTTATTCATGACATGTTCTCTTTCTCCATTTATTTAGTTCTTTAATATCTCTTTTATAAAGTTTTATAATTTTCCTTATAGAACACATCTTTTGTTAGATCTGTTCAAAGATACTTGATATATTCTAATTTAATTTTAAATAATCTCTCTGTAATTGTGCATTCTAGTTGTTTGTTGGCAGTGTATACAAATGCAGTTTACTTTTTGTATTAATTTTGTATCCAGCCATCTTGCTCTTCTATCACTTTTAATGATTTGTCTGTATATTTTTGAGGGAAGAGAGTTCTATGTAAACAATTATATCATCTGCAAATATCAGTTTTATTTCCTTCTTGTCTTTTTATCTCTAGTTCTTACTGTAATTACTACCACTTCCATTACAGTTGTTGAATAGTAGTAGTGATAGTGTCTCAATCATCTAGGGCTGCTGTAACAGATATATCACAAGTGGATGGCCTCAACAAAGAGAAATTCATTCTCTCACAGTCTAGTAGGCTACAAATCCAAATTCAGGGCATCAACTCCGGGGGAAGGCTTTCTCTCTCTGTTGACTCTAGAGGAAGGTCTGTGTCATCAATCTTCCCATGGTCTTGGAGCTTCTCTGTGCAGGAACCTCAGGTCCAGAGGACACGCTCTATTCCTGGCATTGCTTTCTTGGTGGTGTGAGCTTCCCATGTGTCTGTACTCCCTTCTCTCTTTTTTATCTCAAAAGAGATTGGCTTAAGACACTATCTAATCTTGCAGACCTCATCAGTATAACTGCTGCTAATCCATCTTATTACATCATAGTGATAGAGTTTATAACACATAAGGAAATCACATCAGATTACAAAATGATACACAATCATACAATACTAGGAGTCATGACCTAGCCATGTTGACAGATATTTTTTGGGGACACTATTCAATCCATGACAGATAGCATTAATGTCTCATTTCTGATTTTAAAGTGAGTGCTTCAAAGATTTCACCATTACTCTGATTGTTTTAGTAAATGTAATTTACCAGGTTAAGTGAGTTTTTCTTTGTTCCTAATTTAGTAGAATTTGTCTAGTTTTTTGGTTCATTTTTTTGTTTTGTCCTAAATGGTTGTTAAGTTCTATCATTTCTTGACATCAGTTGAAATAATCCTAGGATTTCTTCCACTTAAGATCTGGTATTGTGAAAAGCATTTATGAACTTTCCACTAATAAAACATTCTCCTCCCATGCAATCTAGCCACCTGCAACCGGGGTCCAAGAATAAGTGGTGTTGGCCAAGATGGCAGAGTAGTCAGACACTTCCAATGTTCCCTCTTATGATAAAGACCTGAAAAAACAAGTGAATCGATTAAATATGACAATTTAGGAGCCCTGGATATCAAAGGCAAAGCTGAGTAACTGGACTGAGTGGCAGAGGAAGGAATGGTTCAGAAGCAGCGAGGAGTTGCCAGACCTGACCCAGCGAGAGCCTGAGCCCTTCACCCTGGATCAGCTCAGGGGTGAGAGGTAAGGCAGGCAAGCAGTGGCACTCGGGAGGTGTTTTCCACACTGGGAGAGACCCAGTGGCAGAGAGTCTACTCAACCATCCAGAACCAGTGAGAAGCAGCCCTCAATAGGTGAAAGATAAGTACTTGCCATCCGCCAAACCGCAAGGATCAAAAACATCCCCCTTAGGGAAAGACCTCTCTCCCATTTACCTCCACACTCCCTGCTCTGCACTGGGCCCCGGATCAGCTTCAGCAATTGCTGAGTCCCCTGGGCTGGAAGTAGGACCCGTCATGCGCCCTGAGCCATTCTCCCGGACATGGAGAGGGAATAAACTACAAAAAAGGGGAAAAAATAATCTGCCAGCTCCGCTAAGCCAGGAGCTCAGCATAGGCAAAGCTCCTTTGCCTAGGCACACGCATAAGGGATCCAAGGACTTTGAGTGCCTTTCCCCCTGCATAGACTTGTGTGGGCCAATTTCAACATTGCAGACCGTCATTACTGCAGTACAACAGGGTATATACCTGAAGTCTAACTTGAACAGTTTCAGCTGTGAAGTGGCAGGTTTGTGACATTTGATGCTACTCTGCCCATTAAGCAGGGTCTTCATCTACCCACATCAGGGGCCTGAGGACTGGTGGCACCACCCACACCACCTAGCCACCTGCTACAGGGGCCCAAGAATAAGAAGTGCCCCCCAGTCCTTACAGCCAACAACACTGGGTGCTCATAGTCTGGCTGCAAAACCCACCCATCTACACGCTCTAGGGAACAGGGACACGCTTTCTTCCTGGACACTAAGGGGTGGCCGTCGGCCCCCTGCCTTGCTCAGCCTGTGTCCCCCTGCTGCAGCCAGATGCCTTTGCCTACACCAGTCACCCCTACCAGTCTAGAACTGTAGGTGAGACGCTGCACCACACACTTGGTGGCTGATGACCTGAACACCTGAGCTGAATCCATACAGGAGAAGTGGGCAGACTCCAGGGCTCACATACTTAGTGACAGGTCTGGCCACCTGGGGGCAGGACTTTGGAGCTTCAAGGGTGCTGGTGACTGGGATAGCTCACACGAGCAGCCTATCTGGGCATATCAAAATAAAACAAAATAAGAAGCTAAAACACAGTAAGCAAACATAAAATAAATAAATATAATAACTTACTGATGGCTCAGAGACAACAGTCAATATCAAATCACATAAACAGGCAGTCCATGATAGCTTCAGCCAACTCCCAAAGTAAAGAATGTAGAAATTTTCAAGAAGAAGAAAATTGCTTGGAATTGCCACAGGCAGAATACAAAAGATTAATATACAGAACTCTTGAAGAGATCAGAAAGGAAATTAACAAAATGCAGAATACACAATGGAGGACATTAAAAAGATTAGAGAAGAACATAACGAGAAATTTAACAGGCTGCAAGAATCCACTGAGATACAGCAATCAGAAATCCAGAGGATTAACAATAAAATTTCAGAATTAGACAACTCAATAGAAAATCATAGGGGCAGAATTGAGGCAATGGAAGTGAGAATTAGTGAGATTGAAGATAAAGCACTGGACACCAACTTATTTGAGGAAAAATCGGATAAAAGGATTAAAAAAATGAAGACACCCTCAGAATTTCGTGGGACACTATCAACTCCATCAGGAGGAATAACCTACGAGTGATTGGAGTACCAGGACAGAGGGAAATAACAGAAAATACAGAGAGAATTGTTGAGATTTGTTGGCAGAAAACTTCCATGATATCGTGAAAGATGACAAGATATCTACCCCAGATGCTCATCGAAACTCCCATAAGGTAGATCCCAAAAGAAAGTCACGAAGACATATTATAATCAAACTTGCCAAAACCAAAGATAGAGAATTTTAAGAGCGACTAGGGATGAATAAAAACTCATCTACACAGGAGAGTCAATAAGAATAAGCTCAGACTACCCAGCAGAAACTACGCGGGCAAGAAGGCAATGGGATGACATATTTAAAGCCTTGAAGGAAAAAACCTGCCAGCCAGGAATTATATATCCAGCAAAACTGTCTCTCAAATATGCTGGTGAAATTAGGACATTTCCAGATAAAGAGAAGTTTAGGGAATTTGCAAAAACCAAACCAAAATTACAAGAAATTCTAAAGGGGGTCCTCCAGTTAGAAAATCAATAACATCAGATAAAAACCCAAGACTAGAACCCAGGACAGAGCACCAGATATGAATCCAGATAGGGAAGTCACAAAAGTAAATCAAAGCTAAAATACTGATAATAGGGAAACAGATGTCAATATGTAAAAGATGACAATATTAAAACAAAAAAGAGAGACTTAAAAAATGTAGACATAGATTCTTCATATGGAGAGGAAGTCAACGCTATATAAAGAAATAAAAGACTGGTATAAACTTAGAAAAATAGGGGTAAATATTAAGGTAGCTGCAAAGGAAACTAACAATCCTACATATGAAAATAAAAAAGAAGGAAAACATGAAGACTCAGCAAATACAAAATCAACAACAATAAAAAAGATGAAAAGAAAATACATAAAGAAAAACGACTCAGCACAGAAAATTAAGTGGAACAAATAAACTGTCAACAACACACAAAAAAAGACATCAAAATGACAGCACTAAACTCATACCTGGTAATAATTACACTGAATGTAAATAGACTAAATGCAGCAATAAAGAGACAGAGAGTGGTGGAATGGATTAAAAAAAAAAAAACACAATTTGTCTATATGCTGCCTACAAGAGACACACCTTAGACTTAAAGACAAAAACAAACTAAAACTCAAAGGATGGAAAAACATATATCAAGCAAACAACACTCAAAAAAGAGCAAGAGTGGCAATATTAATCTCTGACAAAATAGACTTAAAATCCACCACAGAGGATAAGGAAGGACACTATATAATGATTAAAGGGTCAATACACCAGGAGGACATAACTACAATAAATATTTACGCACCCAAGGACAGGGCTCCAAAATACATAAAACAAACTCTAACAGCATTGAAAAGAGAGATAGACAGCTCCACAATAATAGTAGGGGACTTCAGCATACCACTTTTGGTGAAGGACAAAACATCCAGAAAAAAGCTAAATAAAGGCACAGAAGATCTAAATGCTATAATCAACTGACTTGATCTCATAGGCATATACAGAAAACTCTACCCAACAGCAGCCAAATATACTTTCTTTTCCAGTGCACATGGAACATTCTCCAGAATAGACCACATATTAGGCCATAAAGCAAGCCTTAACAAAATCCAAAGCATTGAAATATTAT
>NW_004443947.1:26384234-26385382 GCF_000243295.1 Trichechus manatus latirostris | reverse complement strand
GAAATGGACAAATTTCTAGAAACTCACTACCTAAACTAACACAAACAGAGGTAGAACAACTAAATAAACCTATAATAAAAGAAGAGATTGAAAAGGTAATTAAAAAACTCCCAACAAAAAAAGAACCCCTGGCCTGGATGGCTTCCCTGGAGAATTCAACCAGACTTTCAGAGAAGAGTTAACACTGCTACTACTAAAGGTATTTCAGAGCATAGAAAAGGATGGAATACTCCCAAACTCATCCTATGAAGCCAGCATGACCCTGATACCAAAACCAGGTGAAGACACCACAAAAAAAGAAAATTACAGACCAATATATCCCTCAGGAACGTTGACGCAAAAATCCTCAGCAAAATTCTAGCTAATAGAATTCAGCACCATATCAAAAAAATAATTCACCATGATCAAGTGGGATTTATACTAGGTATGCAGGGATGGTTCAACATTAGAAAAACAATCAATGTAATCCATCACATAAATAAAACAAAAGACAAGAACCACATGATCTTATCAGTCAATGCAGAAAAGGCATTTGACAAAGTCCAGCACCCATTAACTATAAAAACTCTCAGCAAAATAGGAATACAAGGGAAATTCCTCAGTATAACTAAGGGTATCTATACAAAGCCAACAGCCAACATCATCCTGAATGGAGAGAGTTTGAAATCACGCCCCTTGAGAATGGGAACCAGACAAGGATGGCCTTTATCACCTCTATTATTCAACATTGTGCTGGAGGACCTAGCCAGAGCAATTAGGCTAGAAAAAGAAATAATGGGCATCCATATTGGTGGGGAAGAAGACAAAGTATCTGTATTTGCAGATGATATGATTTTACACACAGAAAACCCCAAATAATCCACAAGAAAACCACTGGAACTAATAGAAGATTTCAGCAGTTTCAGGATGCAAGATAAACATACAAAAATCAATTGGATTCCTTTACACCAACAAAGAGAACTTCAAAGAGGAAATTACCAAATAAATACCATTTACAATAGTCCCCAAGAAGATAAAATACTTAGGAATAAATCTAACCAGAGACGTTAACGATCTATACAATGAAAACTAAAAGAGACTACTGCAAGAAACCAAAAGAGACCTGCATAAGGGAAGAACATACCTTGCTCATGGATAGGGAGACTCAA
>NW_004443947.1:26379502-26383210 GCF_000243295.1 Trichechus manatus latirostris | reverse complement strand
ACCATACAATCCAGCAATCCTGCTCCTTGGAATATATCCTAGATAAATAAGAGCCATCACACGAATAGATATATGCACAACCAAGTTCATTGCAGCACTGTTCACAATAGCAAAAAGATGGAAACAACCCAGGTGCCCATCAACGGATGAATGGATAAACAAATTGTGGTATATGTACACAATGGAATACTACACAACAATAAAGAACAAGGATGAAGCCGTGAAGCATCTCATAACATGGAGGAATCTGGAGGGCATTATGCTGAGTGAATTTAGTCGGTCACAGAAAGACCAATATTGTATAAGACCACTATTATCAGAACTCAAGAAAAGGTTTAAACACAGAAGAAAACATTCTTTGATGGTTACGAGGGTGGGGAGGGAGGGTGAGGGTTATTCACTAACTAGATAGTAGACAAGAATTATTTTAGGTGAAGGGATGGTCAGCACACACTACAGGGGAAGTCAGCACAACTGGACTAAACGAAAAGCTAAGAAGTTCCCCGAATACAATCAAACACTCTGAGGGATGGAGTAGCAGGAGCAGGGTTCTGGGGACCATGCTTTCAGGGGACATCTAGGTCAGCTGGCATAACAAAACTTATTAAGAAAATGTTCTGCATTTTACTTTGGTGAGTGGCATCTGAGGTCTTAAAAGCTTGCAAGCTGCCATCTAAGCTGCATCAATTGGTCCCAACCACCTGGAGTAAAGGAGAGTGAAGAACACCAAAGACGCAAGGTAAGTATTAGCCCAGGAGACAGAAAGGGCCACATAAACCAGAGACTTCATCAGCCTGAGACCAGAGGAACTAGATGGTGCCTGGCTACCACCAATGACCGCCCTGACAGGGAACACAACAGAGAGTCCCTGATGGAGGAGGAGAAAGATGGGGTATGGAACTCAAATTCTAGTAAAAAGATCAGACTTAATGGTCTGACTGAGACTGGAGGAACCCCGGAAAACATGGCCCCTGGATTCTCTCCCAGCCCAGAACTAAAACAATTTCCGAAGCCAACTCTTCAAACAAAGATTGGACTGGACTGTGGGACATAAAATGATACTTGTGAAGAGTGTGCTTCTTGGCTAAAGTAGATACATGAGACTGAACGGGCAGCTTCTGTCCAGACGTGAGATGAGAGGGCAGAGAGGATTAGGAGCTGGTTGAATGGACATGGGGAATCAGGGGTGGAAAGGAGGAGTGTGCTGTCACAGTATAGGGAGGGCAATAGGGGTCACATAGCAGTGTGTGTGTGAGTTTTTGTATGGGAGACTGACTTAAACTACAGCAATAAACAAACAAAAATACATTCTTCTATAATTGAGATAAACCTATATCAGTATATTATAATATTCCACTGGTGGATTCAATATGATAAGTTTTGTTCTGTTTTGTTTTTACATTTGTATTCGTAGTAAAATGGACCTCAAATTTTCCTTTGTAGTGAAGCTTTTCTGATTTTATTATCAGGCTTATAACTGACCTTGTCAGTGACTTTAGGAGTATGTCATAGTTACTTAGCACTGCTGTAACAAAAAATACCAGAAGTGAGTGGCCTTAAAGAACAAAAATTCATTTTCTCACAGTTCTCTAGAGGCTAGAAGTCTGAATTTATGGTATTAACTCTAGGGGAAGTTCTTCTTTGCCTCTTTCAGCTTCTGCTAGTTTCCCACAATCCTTGGTATTCCTAAACTTGTAGATAGATGTGCCCTCCATCTGCACATAGTGTCTTCCCCATGTGTGTGTCTGTACTCTCCTTTATAAGACACAACTCAGAAAGGATTAGATTTAGGTTCCACCCTACTTTGTTATGACCTAATTAACATAAAAAAAGAAAAACCCTGTTCCCACACAGGGCCACATTCATAGGTATTTGTTGTTGTGTGCCATCCAGTTAGTTGATTCTGACTCATAGTGACCCTATAGGACAGAGTAGAACTGCCCTATAGGGTTTCCTAGGATGTAATCTTTATGGGAACAGATCCCCTGTCCTTTTCTCTTGCAGAGCGACTGGTGAGCTTGAACCACAGACCTTTTAGATAGCAGTCGAGCCACCAGGGCTCCTATTCACAGATGTAAGGGTTAGGATTTTGACATATCTTTTGCGGGGATACAATTCAGTCCATCACAGGCGTATTACCTCCTTTTCTATTAATTGGAACAATGTTAGTGTGGTTTGGATCTGTTCCTTAAAATTTTGGTAACACTCATTTGTAAAAAAAGAAAAATCATCTGGGCTGGTTTTTTGGGGGGAGGAGGAGAGTTTTTTCTCTTGAGTCAGATTTGATAAGTTAGTTTTCCAAATATTTTATCTTAGTTTTGAAAATTATTGGCATATAGTTCCTGGTAATGCTCTCTCTCTCTCTTTTTTTTTTCCAAAGCTTTACTTTTTCCATAGTTATATTTCTGCTTTCATTCGTAATAGTTTTTATCTGTATTTGTATTTTTTTCTCTTTTATTGGCAGAATTTTGTTTATTCTGTTAATGTTTTCAAATAATCAACTTTTGGCTTTATTGATCTCCTATATTACATATTTTTTCCATTTCATTCATTTCTTGATTAATTGATTCTTTTTATTTTATTTTTTTTATTGTGCTTTAAATGTAAGTTTTCAGTTTGAGTTTCTCATGCAAAATTTATACACACACAGCTGTGTGACCCTAGTTGCTCTCCCCATACTGTGACAACACACTCCTTGTTTCCGCCCCCAGATTTCCCGTATCCATTCAACCAGCTCCTGTCCCTTTCTGCCTTCTCATCTAGACTACAGACTGGAGCTGTCCATCTAGATTCATGTATCTACTTGAGCTAAGAAGCACACTCTTCATGAGTATCGTTTTATGTCTTAGGGTGCAGTCTAATTTTTGTCTGAAGAGTTGGCTTAGGGAATGGTTTTAGTTTTGGGCTAACAGAAAGTCCGGGGGCCATGTCTTCCAGCGTCCCTCCAGTCTCAGTCAGACCATTAAGTCTGGTCTTTCTCTTGCTCCGTCAGGGACTCTCTGTTGTGTTCTCTGTCAGGACAATCATTGGTGGTAGTCGGGCACCACCCAGTTCCTCTGGTCTCAGACTGATGGAGCCTATGGTTTATGTGGCCCCTCCATCTCTTGGGCTAATACTTTCCTTGTGTCTTTTGTGTTTTTCATTCTCCTTTGCTCCAGGTGGATTGGGACCAATGGATGGATCTTAGACGGCTGCCACTCACCAAAGTAGGATGTAGAACGTTTCCTTAATAAACTTTCTTATGACAGTTGACCTAGATGTCCCCTGAAACCATGGTCCCCTGACCCCTGCCGCTACTACTCTGTCCAATGAAGTATTTAGTTATATTCAGGAAACTTCTTAGTTTTTGGTTTAGTCCAGTTGTGCTGACTTCCCCTGTAGTGTGTGTTGTCATTCCCTTCACCTAAGATAATTCTTGTCTGCTATCTAGTTAGTGAATACACCCTCGTAACCATCAAAGAATGTTTTCTTCTGTGTTTAAACCTTTTCTTGAGTTCATATAATAGTGGTCTCATACGATATTTGTCCTTTTACGACTGACTAATTTCCCTCAGCGTAATACCTTCCAGATTCCTCCATGGTATGAGATGTTTCACCACTTCATCATGTTTTTTATCATTGTGTAGTATTCCATTGTGCGGATATACCATAATTTGTTTATCCATTCGTCCGTTGATGGGCACCTGGGTTGTTTCCATCTTTTTGCTA
>NW_004443947.1:26348150-26378179 GCF_000243295.1 Trichechus manatus latirostris | reverse complement strand
ATTGATTTGGTGATTTCCTCTCGGAAGTTCTCTTTGTTGGTGCAGAGAAATCCAACTGATTTTTGTATGTTTGTCTTGTATCCTGATACTTTGCTGAAATCTGCTGTTAGTTCCAGTAGTTTTCTTGTGGATTCTTTGGGGTTTTCTGTGTAGAAGATCATATTGTCTTTGAATAGAGATACTATTGCTTCCTCCTTTCAGTTTGGATGCCCTTTCTTTCTTTTTCTAGCCTAATTGGTCTGCTAGGACCTCTAGCACAATATTGAGTAAGAGTACTGATAAAGGATATCCTTGTCTGGTTCCTGTTCTCAAGGGGAATGCTTTCAGATCCTCTCCATTTAGGATGATGTTAACTGTTGGCTTTGTATAAATGCCCTTAATTATGCTGAGGAATTTCCCTATTATTCCTATTTTGCTGAGAGTTTTTATCATGAATGAGTGTTGAACTTTGTCAAATACCTTTTCTGCATCAGTTGATAAGATCATGTGATTTTTGTCTTTTATTTATGTGATGGATTACATTGATTGTTTTTCTAATGATGAACCATCCCTGCGTATAAATTCCACTTGGTCGTGGTGAATTATTTCTTTGATAAGTTGTTGAACTTTATTGACTAGAATTTTGTTGCGGATTTTTGCATCAATGTTCATGATGGATATTGGTCTGTAATTTTCTTTTTTATTCCTTTTATAGTGTCTTTATCTTGTTTTGGTATCAGGTTTATGCTGGCCTCACAGAATGAGTTTGAGAGTATTCCAACCTTTTCTGTGCTCTGAAATACCTTTGTAGTAGTGGTGTTAACTCTGCTCTGAAGGTTTGGTAGAATTCTCCAGTGAAACCATCCAGGTGAAGGCTTTTTTTTGTTGGGAGTTTTTAAATTACTTTTTCAATCTTTTCTTTTTTTATAGATTTATTTAGTTATTCTACCTCAGTTTGTGTTAGTTTTGATAAGTATGGTGTTTCTAGAAATTTGTCCATTTCCTCTAGGTTTACAAATTTGTTAGAGTACAGTTTTCCATAGTATTCTGTTATGATTCTTTTGATTTCAGTTGGGTCAGTTGTGGTATCACCCATTTCATTTCTTATTCCAGTTATTTGCTTCTTCTCCTGTTTTTCTCTTGTCAGTTTGGTGAATGATGTATCAATTTTATTGATCTTTTCAAAGAACCAGCTTTTGGTCTTGTTAACTCTTTCAATTGTTTTTCTATTCTCTATTTCATTTAATTCTGCTATAATTCTTATTATTTCCTTTCTTCTGGTGCTTGAGGGCTTCTTTTGCTGCTCCCTATTTGTTATAGTTGTAGGGTTAATGTTTTGGTTTTGGCCCTTTCTTCTTTTTGGATGTGTGCACTTATTGGTATAAATTGACCTCTGAGCTCTGCTTTTGCTGTGTCCCATGGGTTCTGGTAGTATGTGTTTTCATTCTCATTTGATTCTATGAATTTCTTTATTCCATCCTTAATTTCTTGTATAACCCAGTATTTTTTGAACAATGTGGGGTTCACTTTCCATGTTTTTCATTTTTTTTTTCTTTGCTTGTTCTGTTGTTTATTTCTACTTTTATGACTTTATGGTCAGAAAAGATGCTTTGTTATATTTTGATGCTTTGGCTTCTGTTAAGGCTTGCTTTGTGGCCTAATATGTGGTCTAGTCTGGAGAATGTTCCATGTGTGTTGGAAAAGAAAGTATACCTAGCTGCTGTTGGGTAGAGTTTTCTGTATATGCCTATGAGATCAAGTTGGTTGACTGTGGCATTTAGATCTTCTGTGTCTTTTTCAAACTTCTTTCTGGATGTTGTGTCCTTTACCAAAAGTGGTGTGTTGAAGTCTCCTACTATTACTGTGGAGCTGTCTATCTCTGTTTTCAATTCTATTAGAGTTTGTTTTATGTATTTTGGAGCCCTGTCATTGAGTGCATAAATATTTATTATGGTTAGGTCCCTCTGGTGTATTGACCCTTTCAATATTTTATAGTGTCCTTCCTTATCCTTTGTGGTGGATTTTACTTTAAAGGCTATTTTGTCAGAGATTAATATTGCCACCCCTGCTCTTTTTTGAGTGTTGTTTTCTTGATATCTTTTTTTCCATCTTTTGAGTTTTAGTTTGTTTTTGTCGTTAAGTCTAAAGTGTGTGTCTTATAGGTAGCATATAGATGAATTGTGTTTTCTTAATCCATTCTGCCACTCTCTGTCTCTGTATTGGTGCATTTAGTCCATTTACATTGAGTGTAATTATTGACAGGTATGAGTTTAGTGCTGTCATTTTGATGTCTTTTTTTGTGTTTTGTTGACAGTTTATTTGTTCCACTTAATTTTCTGTGCTGAGTCGTTTTTCTTTATGTATTTTATTTTCATCTTTTTCATTGTTGTTGATTTTGTATTTGCTGAGTCTTCATGTTTTTCTTCTTTTTTATTTTGATGTGTAGGATTGTTTCTTTTGTAGTTATCTAAATATTACCCCTATTTTTCTAAGTTTGTACCAGTCTTTTATTTCTTTATATCACCTTGACTTCCTCTCCATATGAAAGATCTATGACTACATTTTTTAGTCCCTCTGTTTTTTTTTATTGTTGTTATCTTTTAAATGTTGATGCCTCTCTTTCCCTATTGTTAGTGTTTTAACTTTGATTCGTTTTTGTGTTTTGCCTATCTAGGTTGATATCTGGTTGTTCTGTCCTGTGTTCTAGTCTTGGGTTGTTATCTGATGTTACTATTTTCTAATCTGAGGACTCCCTTTAGTATTTCTTGTAATTTTGCTTTTGTTTTTACAAATTCCGTAAACTTTTCTTTATCTGGAAATGTCCTAATTTCACCATCATATTTCAGAGGCAGTTTTGCTGGATATGTAATTCTTGGCTGGCAATTTTTTTCCTTCAAGACTTTAAGTATGTCATCCCATTGCCTTCTCGCCTGTGTGGTTTCTGCTGAGTAGTCTTTACTTATTCTTATTGACTCTCCTTTGTAGATGACTTTTAGTTTATCCCTAGCTGCTCTTAAAATTCTCTCTTTATCTTTGGTTTTGGCAAGCTGATTATGACACATCTTGGTGCCTTTCTTTTGGGATCTACCTTGTGTGGGGTTCTATAAGCATGTTGAATAGATATCTTCACATTTTTCACCATAGCAGGGAAGTTTTCTGCCAACAAATTTTCAACAATTCTCTCTGTATTTTCTTTTATCCCCCCCGTTCTGGTACTCTAATGACTTTTAGGTTATTCCTCTTGATACAATCTCACATAATTCTTAGGGTTTCTTCATTTTTTAAAATTCTTTTATCTGATTTTTCCTCAAATAAGTTGGTGTCAAGTGCTTTATCTTCAATCTCACTAATTCTGACTTCCATTGCCTCAATTCTGCTCTTACGACTTTCTATTGAGTTGTCTAATTCTGAAATTTTTTTGTTAATCTTCTGGATTTCTGATTGCTGTCTTTCTATGGATTCTTGCACCTGTTAAATTTGTCATTATGCTGTTCTCTAATCTTCTTAATTTCCTCTGTTGCTTTGCCTATATGTTTCTTGGCTTGTTCTGCATTTTGGATGATCTCCTTTCTGATCTCTTGAAGAGTTTGATATGTTAATCTTTTGTATTCTACCTCTGGTAATTCTAAGAAGTTCTCTTCCTCCAGAAGATCTCTTGATTGTTTGTTTTGGGAGCTTGCTGAAGCCATCATGGTCTGCCTCTTTTTGTGATTTGGTATTGACTGTTGTCTCCAAGCCATCAACAAGCGATTTTTATTTTTTTATGTTTGCTTACTGTGTCCTAGCTTCTTGTTTTGTTTTGTTTTGATATGCCCAAATAGGCTACTCATGTGAGCTAGTTTGATTATTCATGCCTTTGAAGCTCTAATGTCCTGTGACTAGGTGGTTAGATACATTACTATGTATGTGAGCCCAGGAGTCTGTTTACTTTTCTTGCATGGATTCAGCTCAGGTGTCTGGGTTGTTGGTCACCAAGTGTGTGGTGCAGTCTGTCACTTATAGTCCTAGACAAGCATCGTTGATTGGTGTAGGCACAGGTATCTGGCTGCAGTAGGAGGTCATACGCTGAGAAAGGCAGGGGGGTGACAGCTGCCTCTGAATGTCTGGGAGGAAAGCGTTTCCCTGTTTCCTAGAGCATGTAGGTGGGTGAGTTTTGCAGCCAGACTGTGGGTACCCAATGCTGTTGGCTGTAAGGACTGGGAGGCACCACTTATTCTTGTACCACTGTTGCAGGTGGCTAGGTGGCATGGGTGGAGCCACCAGTCCTCAGGCCCCTGATGTGGGTAGGTGAGTACCCTGCTAAATGGGCAGAGCAGTGTCAAATGTCATAACCCTGGCACTCCTCCATATAGCTGATTCAGTTGAAGTTAGGCTTCAGGTATATACCCTGTTGTACTGTGCTAATGAGGGCCTATACTTTATATGGGCTTTGAAATGGGCACTAACAGTTCTATGCAGGGGTGAAAGGAATTCAAAATCTGTGGACTCCTTATGCCTGTGCCTAGTAAAGGAGCTGTGCCTACCTTAAGTTCCCGGCTCAGGGGATCTGGTAGATTATTTATTTCTGTTTGTTAATGTATTCCCTCTCCAAGGCCGGGAGAATGACTCAGGGCACTTGACGAGTCCTTACTTTCAGCCCAGGGAATACAGCAATGGCTTAAGCTGGCTCGGGGCCCAGTGCAGAGCAGGGATGGGATGGGCAAATGGGAGAGAAGTTTTTCCCAAGGGGGTGTTTTTTTGATCCACGTGGTAGGTTAGATGCATGTACTTATCTTTTGCTGATTGAGTGCCACTTTTTACTGGTTCTGGAGGCTTGAATAGACTCTCCACTGCTCAGTCTCTCCCGATGTGGAAAACGAGTCCCGAGCGCCACTTCTTTCCTCACTACATGTGACAGCTGCAGGGTGCCAGTTCCCACCAGGTCAGGTCTGGCAACTCCTCGCTGCTTCTGAACCGTCTCTCCCTCCCGTTGCCACTCAGTCTGATTCCTCAACTTTGTCTTTGACGTTCAGGGCTCATAGATTGTCATATATAATCGATTCACTTGTTTTTTCGGGTCTTTGTTGTAAGAGGGACCACATGAAGTGTCTGACTACTGTGCCATCTTGGCCCCACCTACTTGATTCTAACACCATTATTTCTATTAATACTCTGTTTTCAACTATTCTATATGAGTAGTCTGTCTGATGTTAATATAGAAACAACAGATTTCTTTTGCTTGGTATTTACATGGTATCTGTTTATTTGACTTTTGTATTTAAACTTTTAGCAGGTCTGTGCCTTTATAGGAGCCCTAGTGATGTAGTGGTTAAGATCTCGTGTACTAATCAAAAGATAAGGAGTTCAAATCCACCAGCTACTCCCTGGAAATCCTATGGGGCAGTTCTACTCTGTCCTGTAGGGTCGCTATGACTTGGAATTGACTCCATGAGAACGGGTTTGGTTTTTTGGTTCATGCCTTTATAATTAATGTGTGCTTCCTATAATGATCTAGGATTTGGATCTTTTTTATCCAGTTAGCAATCTCTGCCTTTTACATGAAGTGTTTAGGGTATCTGCATTTAATCTGCTTATTGATATGCTTGGGTTTAAGCATTATCTTTTAATTTATTCCCTTTTTAAATTTATGCCCATTTTTATTTATTACTCTATTCTTTTTTCCTGTCTTGTTTTGGGTGATATATATGTCACTGTCAGTTTGTTGTATTGTGGTGGCTTGTATGAGGCTGGAAGCCATGTCACCAGTATTTCAAATACCAGCAGGGTCACCCAAGGTGGACAAGTTTCAGCAGATCTTCCAGACTAAGACAGGCGAGGAGTAAATGTCTGGTGATCTACTTCTAAAAACTAGCCAGTGAAAACCATATGAATCACAAAAGAATATGTTTGATATACTACTGGAAGATGAGCCCCCTAGGTTGGAAGGCACTACACAATAGCTGCATCAATGAACTCAAGCATGCTGGCAATCATGGGGATGGCGTGGGGCCAGGCAGCGTTTCAATCTGTTGTACATTCCTGGGGTCACCATGAGTCAGAGCTGACTGGATGGCAACTAACAGCAATGGCATCATTAAGTATATGACTTCACAGAGGAAGAAAAAAGTATATATATGTGCATATATATATATATATATATACACACACACACACACAGACTTAACACTGTAATTCATTTGCCTCTTCTTTTACATATAAGACAAAAACTCTAAAATAAATTGATGGCATATTTTTACACAGTCAGTAGCCTTTTAAACAATTTAAGAAAAAACAAACAAAAAAAACCAAATATATGAAGGTAACTAAGGATTAAGTCTTTCACATTTAGCCCGATATTTATCCATTCTTGTGCTCTTTGTTTTTCCTGAAGATCTAGACTTCTGTCTGGTATCCTTTCTCTTCAAAATCAGTTACAGCAGTACATCAACAGGGAACTGCCAGAAATTCAAGCCGGATTCCGAAGAGGACGTGGAACCAGGGATGTTGTTGCTGATGTCAGGTGGATCTTGGCTGAAAGCAGAGAATACTAGAAAGATGTTTACCTGTGTTTTACTGACTATGCAAGACAACTGACTGTGTGGATCGTAACAAATTATGGATAACATTGAGAAGAATGGGAATTCTCCAACACTTAATTGTGCTCACGCAGACCCTGTTCATAGACCAAGAGACAGCTGTTCAAGCAGAACAAGGGGACACTACGTGGTTTAAAATCAGGAAAGGTGTGCATCAGGGTTGTATCCTGTAACCATACTTATTCAGTTTGTATGCTGAGCAAATAATCTGAGAAGCTAGATTATATGAAGAAAAGTTTGGCATCAGGATTGGAGGAAGACTCCTTAACAACCTGTGGTATGCAGATGACACAATCTTCCTTGCTGAAAGTGAAGAGAACTTGAAGCACTTACTGATGAAGATCAAAGACTTAGCCTTCAGTATGGATTAAACCTTAACATAAAGGGAACACAAATCCTCACAACTGGACCAATAAGCAGCCTCATGATAAACAGCAAAAAGACTGAAGTTGTCAAGGATTACATTTTACTTGGATCCACAATCAACGCCCATGGAAGTAGCAGTCCAGAAATAAAATGACATATTGCATTGAGCAAATCTTCTGCAAAAGACCTCTTTAAAGTGTTAAAAAGCAAAGATGTCACTTTGAGACCTAAGGTGTGCCTGACCCAAGCCGTGGTATTTTCAACTGCCACATATGCATGCAAAAGCTGGAAAATGAATAAGGAAGACTGAAGAAGAATTGGTGCATTTGAATTTATGGTGTTGGTGAAGAGTATTGAATGTACCATGGACTGCCAGAAAACGAACAAATTTGTCTTGGAAGAAGTACAGCCAGAATGATCCTTAGAAGTGAGGATGGCAAGATTTTGTCTCATGTACTTTGGACATGTTATCAGGAGGTACCAGTCCCTGGAGAAGGTCATCATGCTTGGTAAAGTAGAGGGTCCAAGAAAAAGAGGAAGCCCCTCAATAAGATGGGTTGACACAGTGGCTGCAATAATGGTCTCAAACATAGCAATGATTGTAAGGATGACACAGGATCAGGCATTGTTTCATTTTGTTGTACCTGGGGTCACTATGAGTTGGAACTGATAGAGGGCACCTAACAACAAGAAGATTATTTCCCTTCAGGTTGAAGAAGTCTTTTAGCATTTCTTTTAGTTAGGGTATTCTGGAGATAAAGCCTTTCGGCTTTTGTCTTTCTGAGCATGTCTTTATTTTATCTTAATATTTCCAGCAATTCCTTCATAGTGTATGGAATTCTAGGTAGACACTCCTCCTTTATTTTTTTCATTCTTAGTACTTTAAAGATGCACTTTTATTGTCTTCTAGTTTTCATTTTCTGTCACTCTTCCAAATAGAAAGTGTTTCTTTCCTTTTGTCGATTTTAAGTTTTTCCCTTTGTGTTTGTTTTTTTAGCGGGGTAACTATGGTGTGCCTAAGTGCTGTTTTCTTTGTATTTATCCGGATTGGGATCCACTTAGATTCATGGACCTGTAACTTGATATCTTTCATCAATCAACAACAACAAAAAATTCTTGGTCATTGCCTCTTCAAATATTCTCATTTTCTTTCTCCTTTTCTTCTGGAATGACAATTACATGTACATTAGAACATATAATATTGTCCCATATGTCTTGGTACCTCTGCTCCTTATTTTTTTCATGCTATTTTTCTTTGTTTTAGTTTCCATGATTTCCACTGACATATCTTCTGATGCATGGATCTTTTCAACTCTACTACCAGTCTGCTGTTGATCCAATCTGATAAATTCTTCATTTCTTACACTGTATTTTTCATTTCTATCATTTGTATTTGGTTTACTTCTGTAGTTTACATTTCTGTACTTAAATTCCTTCTGTCTTAAGCTGTTATTTACCTTTTTCACTAGCTCCTTTGACAGTTTTAGCATAGTCATTTTTAGGTGCTTGTCTAATAATTCCAATATCCTGGGCCATCCCTGAGTCTGCTTTTATTCTGGGTTCTTTCATTTTATATTTTTTAAAAATTTTAAATATTTTTCCCATTTTCTTTTCTATTTTGTTAAAATTATCTTTACCAGTATCAGTCTTTTTCTATGTAAACTTCATGAAAGGTTTTAGTAAACATTTTGAACATATCGAGCATTAACTAAGTTTTCTTTTGACTCTGTGTCTAGCAAGTACAATTTTCCTAGGTCAAAATTTTATATATCCAAATGGTGTTATATGCCATTTAGTCTTGGTCAACTTTACTTCTTCATGACTATACCTATGAGTAATAAAAACCAAGCCAAGACCATTGCATTCAAGTTGATCGTGATGCATGGTGATCCCATGTGTTACAGAGTACATTTGCTCTGTAGGGTTTTCTTGTCTGTATCTTTGCAGAAATAGTTCATCAGGCCTTTCTTTTGTGGCATCACTGGGTGGTTTCAAACTGCCAACTTTTAGGTTAGTCATCAAGTGCAAACCATTTATACCACCCAGGGACCCTCTATCAGTAAGACACATTGTATATTAGATAAGTATCTGAGAGTTTGATTTTATGTACTAGCTGAGTCATGAGAGTATTTTAAGTAATCATCCAGGATTTCTCTGTTGTCAAGAATTTATTCATTGGGTCATTATCCAGTTATTCTGAATACTTCTGATCTCATTATGCTTGTGTAATTGGTGATCTGTAAAGAAAAGGAAAAAATTCTGGGGTCACAATGGGAAACTCACTACATTCCCTTTCAGAATGCATAAACTACTGTTAAAATGTGATAATTTTCATATTTTTGATAGAAGAGGGGAAAAGAAAAGATACTTAATTGTCAATTTTTCATTAGACAGGAAGTTCAAATACTAGTTTGTTTGGTTCAGACAGTGTCATAGGTAAACCTAGTAGGTGGGTTATTCTGAGCCTTCTTAAATTTTTTATGAACATTTGTTTATTTATTTTTCACTGGCATAGTATATAGCTTTTATCAAATACCCCATCCCAAATATTAAAAACTACTACTTTAGAGTGTCTCTTAGCTTAAAAATAAATGTGTGTGTGTGTGTGTGTGTGTGTGTGTGTAACTTTTCATTTGCCAAGAAGAGCAATCCTTGGAAGCTATTTCTGTAAATAGATCATGATCCGAGGGACATGTCCCAGAGCACATGATGGATTCCTACTCTCCCCTTGCTCATAGTCTAAAGTTAGCTCGCTAAATGCAGCAGTGGCTCAGGCAAAAGCTTCACAACAGGTGCAGTGGGTAAGCCCATGAGTTGCTGTACTCACCAGATAGCTCATTCCCAGGCAGGATACCTCACTCCAGAAAAGGAATGTGACTTCTGGCAACTTCTGACTTAAAGTTATATGGAAGTGAGGAAGAAGTGACAAATCCAATATAAAATTTTTTTCCTGTTCCTTTCTTAGCAGAGGCAAAATTTCACTTGGCTTGGAATTTTCTGTTCAAATGAGAGTCCTGTGGAGGTCCAGTGATAAGTTACCCATTATAAACACATCAGTAAGAAAAAGGCAAGTACTTCATTCCAGAGTGAGGAATGCCTTTCGTTCTTGCGAAGAACTAAGACTTGGTTTCTCGTTTTCTGCTAAACACTTTATATTTCTATTTCTTGAGAATAGAGTGCTTGCTTGTTTGTTTTTAATGTTCAAGAGTCAAGAGGGAATCAAGCCAATTACATTTTGGAACAAGAGGAGACAAACTTCAGCCCACAGGCCAAATGTAGCCTGCAGCCTATTTTTGTAAATAAAGTTTTGTTTTTATTTTTTATTTTTTTGGTTGTTGTTGCTGTTTTAAACAGTGACGGGCTCATTTGTTTATGTATTGTCTATGGTTGTCTAGGGTCGCTATGAGTCGGAATTGACTCTACAGCAACAGGTTTGGTTTGGGTTTCGTGGTTGCTTTTGTGCACTACATTGGCAAAGTAAAGTTGTTGCAAAGAGACACTCTTGCTTGCAAATTCAAAAATATTTAATACCTGTGCCATTTTCAGAAATAAAATTTGCTGGCCGCTGCTTAGAGGGTGAAAAATTGCAGTAGAGAAATTTGACATTTTCTTTGCTTATAAGTTTTCCACAATCAGTTTCTCTGCATGAAAGAGGGACACTGGTGGTAGGGACAGTGAGGACAGTGGGGAAGGGCATGGGGACATCGGAGACACACCGCAGTCCAGGATTTTACAAGTCTCAGTACCTTTTCTTTCCTTAGCATCCCCTTAACTTGACACAAGCAGATGCAAAATCATTGCTTATGCTTGTAGAGTTTATTTATAGCATGTCTTTCCTCACATATAGAAGAAAGAACAAAAACCCCAACAGGCTGATTTGAACTCATTTTTCTCACAAGTCAGTAGGAAGCAATGCCAAGATTAGTGATAGGGAGAGATTTAGACAAAATGGAAATTTGGCTCACAGCACCTCGTCAGCTCCCTGCCACGTCTGTGACTTCTCTCACTTCGGATCAATAGAGCAGCCTTACCACCAGCGTAACTTTTTAATCGGGCTGCGGTGTAACTGTGCGATGGAATCTTTCTGTTTAGTGTCAGAGCTAAATTTATTTTTCCTGTGACCTTTGAAAGGGTCTAGTCATCTAGAAGAAAAGAATTTTTATCACCTCTTCAGCCATGGGAGAAGAGCAGTCTTGAATGTTAGTTTATACAGGACACTTTTAAAATTTGGCATTGGAATTTTTAGAAGTGGGAAAGTAGTCACTGCTGGCAAATGGAGATGAGTCACTTGGAGTTATCACAGGATCCCAGAAGGGTAAGAAAAATTGATAAAAACTTAAAGAAAAAAGTCCCAGTAGCTAAAATCAGTAGCGTGAGAGCAGTTACTGCATTGGTAAGGCTGCCGTGTTCTTTTTGTGAGTGCGGTAATTGTGCAGACTCAGTTCTGTTCTGTGGGAATTGGACACAATTCCATGGCTACAGAATTATGTGGGCCAGTCACATCAGGCTAGAGAGCCGTACTGCATATGGGCCTCAGAGTGACCACTGGACCCCGTTGGCATTCGCTTCTAATGGTGAACTGGATGGTGCTAGGTGTGGTTGTAATGCTATGGGCCTGCCTTGAGTGGGAACTAAGTGTGCCCTCAGCACTGGGCCCCATGACACTGAAGGGAAGCACAGTGGCAGGGCCAGGGTTAGGGGGAGGGAATGAGGCACTTGCCTCAGGCACAAAATTTAGGAGGACATCAAAAACCATTGTTCACCGAGCTTTGAGTTTCTGTTTATGGTGATGGAGAATTTGGCGATGAATATTGGTGAGAATTGCACAGCATGACTAATGTAATTAGTGGCACTAAGTTGTACATATGGAAAATCTTGAATTGGCAAATGATGTGTTATGTATATCTTTACAACAACGACAATAAAAAAATACCTCAGCAAGTAAGAGAACTCATATTTTAAGGCCATATTTTAAAAAATCTAAATTAATACAAAAAAAGTCTACAGTTAACAAAATACCAAAATTTAGAATAACAACAGGTGGTTGTCTGTTATATAACCCTGCCTTATTGTACAATGAGAATAGTCATTTCTAGCCAGCTTGGGCTTCCTGGCCTGGGTAGCTATTGTGTCCACCCCTCAATGGGTTTAAAAGAGTTGACAATGGCCTGCAAACAGATTGGGTAATGTGGGGATTTATATAAGTCATATTTTTTAATTGTAGAGATTTTATTCATTTTTTGTACTTGGTTCAAAATATGGGAGGATATTTTCATAAGAGTTTGTAACCAGTTGCTGATTCTGATTCATGGTAATCCCACGTGTGGCAGAGTATGATTGTGCTACACAGGGTTTTCAAATGGCTCTGATCTTTTGGAAACAGGTCACCAGACCTTTCTTCTGAGGCACCTGGTGGAATCGAACACTCAACCTTTTGGTTATTAGCTGAATGCTTAAACATTTGTGCCACCCAAATGTTTATGAACCAGAAACGAAAAATCAAACCAGTTGCTGTCAAGTCAATTCTGACTCATGGCGACCCCATGTGTACAGAGTAGAACTGTCTTCCATAGGGTTTTCAAGGCTGGGATCTTTCGGAAGTAGATCGCCAGACCTTTCTTCTGAGCCACCGCTGGGTAGGTTCGAACTGCCAAAGTTTTAGTTAGTAGTTGAGCACTTAACTGATTGCGCCTCCCAGGGACTCCAAGTATTTATGTGGGTGCACATTTTCCTTTTCCTCCAGTCTCCAATATGGCTCCACCATACTTCATGAAACTGTTTTAACAAACTGATCTTGTTCTTAGTTGGACAAGCACAAACACTAGATAAAGAAGAATATTCAAGAAGGTCTTTGCTCACAGAGATCACAGTGGGGTGAAAATTCAGGGATGGCTAAACTGTTCAGCACAGGCCTTCTCCTAGCTTCTCCAGCAGACCTAGAGTCTTGGCTGCTCAGGAAATCTCTTCTGTTTCAAACATGCCCCTACTCTTCTCGGGCCTTGGGGCCTCAACGTCCATGAGGAGTTGCAGGTATCACAAGTGAGGGAAGTAGGTTTGGTAAAGACTGGCTTAAAGGACATTACAGGCTTGCTACTCAGGCTCAATCAATGGTTAGTGGGCACAGGCACCCAGTTTTCAGATAAGCCCAGAATGTGATTTTTTTAGGGAAATATTCTGATAGTTAAATGTTGACAATGAATTAAAAAATTAAATAGCTAGGGTCATACAGAACGTATATGAGGACTGATTTGACCTCTCATTTTGACCTTTTGCTCCCCCTGCTCAACCTCGTTTGATTAGGGGAGAGTTTGGGGGGCTCTCCATCTTGAGGGTGGAAGAGCCTCTGAGAGGATTATCTGGAACAGTGTTCTTCAGTATGGGACACTTACGTCCCAGTATGTGCACAAGACAATCCATGGGGTACAGCAAGAAAATGCCAGGATTTCTATTTATGATTATTTTTCTCATCTCTTCAAAATGTGTATTCAGAGTTGGCAATGCATATATTATTATATTAGTACATAGTATGTGTTTATAATTTATAAATAAACATCCATATAATAGAGATGCATGACTAAAACACTTTTATTATAGTTGCTCACAATAAAAACAAAAGTAGAAAGACCAAGTCAGATATTTCATGGTGCCTAGATTACCTCCTGCTAGCGCTTCCCTAAGGAGTCCTGGTAACATGATGGTCAAGTACTCAGCTGCTAACTGAAAGGTCAGCGGTTTGAACCAACCAGCTGCTCTGTTTGATAAAAATGTGGCAGTCTGCTTCTGTAAAGATTACAGCCTTGGAAACCCTCTGGGGGCATTTTTACTTTGTCCTATAGGCTTGCTATGACTCAGAATCTACTTGACAGCAACTGGTTTTGGGGTTAGCCCTTCTCTAGTGTATTAGGACGCTGAAGACTGTCCATCTTTCTTTTCTTCACTGAGTAGCATTACCAAAGGCTCCATTGTGTTGTGTTATCTTCAGTAAGTGTCAAGTTCCAGGATGGAAAGGAGCAAGGACTAAGAGGGATAAAATGTTCCATCCCAGCCGGAATTTTTAAAATATTTTTTAAATATGACAATAGGTTGGAAAGAGTTGTTCATACCTGCTCATGTTGGCCTTCTTTGTGAAATGCCTGTCATTACTGAGGCACCGTGTTGATTCAGTCAATGGCTGGAAAATATAGCAACACTGAGTGGACCCTCAGGTCATGGAATTCCTTGTCACAGCTTCAAATAAAACCATATAACTCCCATTTATTGAACACTTACCATGTGCCAGGCACTGTCCTAAGTTCTTTATGAAGTTCAGTTAATTCTTAAAATGAGCCTGGGTCAGTCTGAGGTATGATATCCATTCTTTGAGAGGGTAACATTGAGCATCAGAGAGATTCAGTGATTTTCCCAAGGTCCTGTGGCTACAAGAAGTGGTTTCCATCAGAATCTCAAACCTAAACTCAAAACCATTTCACTCTATAGCCTTTCGTGTCCCAAACCAGCTCAGAGCAGTGGGTGCACATCATTAGGTATATGACAAGTAACCAGAGGCTCTAAGTATACAGAAAGGTGCAACACCTACTGTATGTGTCTACTTTATTCTAAAAGACACCATAGTGTCATCATTAGGTAGTAAACAGCTCACTCAGAGGCAGGTCAAAATTACAAAAGAAGACTCTGGCAATATTTATTGGTTTTACAGTGGAACCCTCGTGGTGCAGTGGTTAAGTGTTTGGCTGCTAACCAAAAGGTTGGCAGTTGAAATCCACCAGCCACTCCTCAGAAACCCTACAGAACAGTTCTACTCTGTCCTATAGGATCACTATGAGTCAAAATCGACTTGATGGCAATGGGTTTGGTTTTTGATTTTGCATTTCAGAACCTCAACCAAGGTTCTTAACTTTTCATCAGGGTTGATAAGGTCACCCTACAGAATATGTAGTAGTTTGGCAATCAGCATCAATCTTCCCCTCCCTCTAGTATTCCCTTCAGTGCTGCAGATGCTGGGAAGCTAATAGCTACATTTCCCAGATCCCCATTTACCACACACTCCCTGTATTTTTTTTTTTTTTTTAACAGATATGAACAGTTTTAAAATTCTCTCTATATTAGTTGTCATGGTTTGAATTGTATCTCCCAAAAATATCTGTCCATTTGGCTGGGTCATGATTTCCAGTATTGTATAATTGTGTACCATTTTGTAATCTGATGTGATTTCCATGTGTGGTATAAATTCAATCACTATAATAAGATGGATTAGTGGCAGTTATACTGTACAAGATTAGATAGTGTCTTAAGCCAATCCCTTTTGAGATATAAAAGAGAGAAGCGAGCAGAGACTCATGGGAACCTCATACCACCAAGAAAGCAGTGCCGGGAGCAGAGCGCGTCCTTTAGATCTGAGGTTCCTGCCCAGAGAAGCTCCCAGACCAAAGCAAGATTAATGACACGGACCTTCCTTCAGAGCCGACAGAGAAAGAAAGTGTTCCCCTGGAGCTGATACCTAGAATTTGGACTTGTAGCCTACTGGACTGTGAGAGAATAAACTCCTCTTTATTAAAGACATCCACTTGTGGTATTTCTGTTATAGCAGCACTAGATGACTAAGACAGAATTTGGTACAGAGAGTGGGGTGATGCTTAACAGATACCTAAAATGTGGAAGCAGTTTTGAAACTGTGAATGGTAAGAGGAGTAGCAGCAACAGAGAATTGGAAGCAGCAGAAAACCTGCAGCAGCAGAGAACCAGCAGCAGCAGAACAAGGAGACTGGTGAGAGACGGCGATGGAGCCAACCCACAGAACGAGAGGGCTTAGCGTCTGTGCACAGGAGGCTTCCTGGCAGAGTGGGGTGCCTCTGGGCACTTATTGGTGGAGCTATAGAGCTTTGGAACACTTGCCCCAGGAGGGCAGATGCAGGCATGTAGCGGAGGAGCCGAGAGGCCAAGAAACCAGGAAATAGAAGCTAAAGAGACAATCAACACAGTAAGCCAAGCTGTCTCAGTCTCAAAAGGTGTGGCCAGGACCTCTGAGGTTTCAAAGGGTGGAGCCAGGGCCTCTGGTGTTTCTAAGGGTGGAGTTGCCACTCAGGAGAGTGGAATTGCTTTCCCAGTGGGCCTGGAAGGCAGAGCTGAAGCCCAGGGCCTAGGGGCCTCCACTCAGAATCTGGAGACTGTGGCCAATACCTAGAGTCTGGAGGGCAGGGCTATTGTGTAAATTGTCTCAGAGAACAGAAGATTATTTTCAAAGCCTTGAGGGCTAATATAGTGTGTTCTGCTGACTTGCTTGGTGCCTATTATCCCTTCTCCTCCAGTTCCCCCATTGGTAATGGAAATGTCTAGTTTGTGCCCTTTCTACAGTTGTGCCTTTGGAAGCCAATAACTTGTATTCTAGATTTCACAGATGAAGAGGAATTTTTAGATTTTGGACTTGGAGTTGATTTAAGACTTTTGCTACAATATCACGGGGTGAATATGTTTTACATGTGGCAAGGACATGAAATTTTGGGAGCCAAAGGGTAGAATGTCTTGGTTTGAATTGTGTCCCCCAAAAATATCTGTCAGCTTGTCTGGGTCATGATTCCCAGTATTGTATAATTGTGTACCATTTTGTAATCTGATGTGATTACCTTATGTGTTGTAAATTCAATCATTATGATATAATAAGATGGATCAGTGGCAGTTATACTGATGAGGTATACAAGATTGGATAGTGTCTTAAGCCAAGCCCTTCTGAGATATAAAAGAGAGAAGTGATCAGAGACACATGGGAACTTCATACCACCAAGAAAGCAGTGCCAGGAGCAGAGCGCGTCCTTTGGACCTGAGGTTCCTGCACAGAGAAGCTCCTAGACCAAAGGGAGATTGATGACACGGACCTTCCTCCAGAGCTGACAGAAAGCATTCCTCGGGGGCTGACACCCTGAATTTGGACTTGTAGCCTACTGGACTGTGAGAAAATAAACTTCTCTTTGTTAAAGCCATCCACTTAAGGTATTTCTGTTATAGCAGCCCTAGATGACTAAGACGTTAGTTCATATGAATTTATTACTTTTTAGTTGATTATACAGTATTAAAGGAGCCCTGGTGGTGAAATGTTTAAGTGCTTGACTGCTAACCAAAAGGTTGGAGGTGCAAACCCACCCAGCAACTCCACGGGAGAAAGGCTTGGCAATCTGCTTCTCTGAAGATTACAGCCTAGAAAACCCTATGGGGCAGTTCTAGTCTGTCAGTGTGCTCACTATCAGTTGAAAATCAACTCGATGGCACCCAACGTCAATAAACACATCAAAAAACAAACAAACCCATTGCCGTCCACTTGGTTCTGACTCATAGTAACACTATAGGAAAGAGCAGTTTTGCCCCATAGTGTTTCCAGGGAGCGACTGATAGATTCAAACTGGTGACCTTTTGGTTAGCAGCTAAGCTCTTAACCACTGCGCCGCCAGGACTCCTCAACAACACACAGCTTTAATTAATTCTTCATGCACACAACAAACATTTATTGTGAGTCTGTTATGTCCACGTTGTTCTAGACACAAGTTCTCTGCCCTCACAGTGCTTACATTTTGATAACAGAAATGGACAATAAACACACTTAAAAATATATAGTACAATGCCAATTAGCAATGATTCATATGTAAAGTTAATAATAATAATTTAAAAAAGACAGTTGCTGTCAAGTCAACTGCAACTCACAATGACCCCATGTGTATCAGAGTAGAACTGTGCTGTGGTTTTCAATGGTTGATTTTTCAAAAGTTAATCACCAGGCCTTTCTTCCAAGGTGCCTCTGAATGGACTTCCAACTTGTTGGTTAGCAACTGAACGTGTGTGTTAACATTTCCACCACCCAGGGACTCCTTATTTTAAGACATGAATGTACCATAATTTACATAACACTTCTCTAGTGATAAACATTTAGGTTATTTTCAGATTTTTGCTTTAAAGTACAAGGCAGTGAGCATCATTTTGGATGCCTCTTTCTCCCTTCTGCAAATATATTGTCATGAAAGACCTTTGTCAAGTTTCAAAATGGTGGGTTATATTATTTGTAAAAAGTACTTAAACATCTTATGGTTGATTGGACTATGAAATGTAAGGCCCTGACAGGCTGTGAAAATTTTCTAATTCTAAGATTTATTTGGTGGTTCAGTGATAGAATTCTTACCTTCCACATGGAGATCTGGGTTTGATTCCTGGCCAGTGTACCTCCTATGCAGTCACCACCCATCTGCCAGTGGAGATATGAGTGTTGGTATGATGCTGAACAGGTTTTAGGGGATCTTCTAGGCAAAGACAGACTAGGAAGAAAGGCCTGGTAATCTAATTCCAAAAATCAACCAGTGAAAACTCCATGGTTCACAAAGGTCTGATTCACAAATGATCATGGGGATGGTGCAGGACTGGGCAGCATTTTGTTCTGTTGTGCACGGAGTCACTAAGAGCTGGGAAATAACTTGATGGCAGCTAGCAACAATAATATTTTGAAGGATTTCAGGCCAGAGATTAAGGGAATGGAGAATAAGATGCATCCCAGTGTGGGGCTGTCAAGGCAAACCTTCCCTACCCATTTTTTCTACTGTAGTCCTTTCCTTCCTAATACCTTCCTCTGCCTCTTCCCTGCTCCCTCCCACCAAATGCTTCAATTAGTGGCAGTTGGCTGCAGTACAAGCAATGTTATTGTTACCTCTCTTGGCCCTTGTCATATTTTATTCTGAGCCTGAGGGTTTGCCAGTTGTTAGCAGCTAACAGGTATAAAAATAGCCCACTTATTGTAATGAAAGACATAAAAATGCAAAGAAGGTTGTGGGCTCTTTGGGCTGGCCTATTAACCTTTGCAAGATTTGTTGTGGAGGACTGACCACAGCATAATAAAATCTTGGTGAGCAGAAGAGGGACAGAAGAGAGCACTCGGAGACAAATGATAGGTTGATTTCACCCTTTGAAGAGACAGAGACCTCCAGTGGTTTTGCAATCAAGCTATCGTTTATTCCCCTGCCTCTCTCTTGAGAAGAACCAGGCTAGACTTTTTGTTTTCTTTAGGATGATTAGGTCGTTTAGTCTTAGTGAAGGACATTTAGCTTTAAAAGCAAGCTAGCCTTTTCTATTACATTTAAGACATGTAGGGGCAATTGAGGGGAAATTGATCATTCATTTTTCCAACCATTTTTATTGCATGTCTGCTATGAGTATGGCACTGTGTTGTTTCCAGATCCAGCCAAGACAGATGTGGCCTCTGACCTCATGGAATTTTTTAGTCCAATCTGAGAGATGAACAATAAGGGTACAGTTGAGTAAGGAGTAAACGAAGCTTTGGACTGGGATATGTGTTATGAAGTCGCCAACTATTATTGTAGGACTGTCTAGTACTCCCTTCAGTACTGTCAGTGTTTGCTTCATATATTTTGGGGCTCTGATGTTAGGTTCATATATATTTATAACTGTTATATCTTCTTGAGGAATTGCACCTTTTATCATTATATGATTTGTCTCTTAGAACATATTTGGCTGATATCAACATGGCCACACCTGCTCTCTTTTGGTTACCATTTTGTAAGAATGGCGTGGCAGGGGCATCTGACCTCCTCTTCTAGGTTCACAAAGGGGAAGGAGAATCAAGATCAACAGCCCAAGACTGATTGCTATGAGGTGGAGGTCATACCTCCTCTCTCCGCCATCTTTACTAATTCTGACACCATCTGTCCCTCCCATGGAACTCTCTACTTCTCTGCTGGGTTTGCTAGTTCGTTGCAATGGCCAGGCAGAACTCACAGACCATACTCATGATTATGGAATTTTTTAGGGATTAACAGGTTACAATTCAGGTTTAATAGGTTACAGTTCGGATTGAGGAACACTCAGGATATAGCTCGTCAATCAGGACAGCCTCTTTTCAGCTATGCCTACAGGCACCCCTCTCTCTGGCCTCTAGGCCTCTACCCTGTTCTGGCAAGTGTTAACAAAGCTCTTTTAGCTCTGCTGATAAGTGCCCAGAGACACCCTACTCCCCTCAGTAAGCCTAGGCCTGAAGGAGCTCAGCTCTAGCTCCATGGGTCAGCAAACCTAGCTCTACCAAGTGCCTGGAGGCACCCTACTCCACCAGCAAGCCCCCTGTCCAAAGGTTCTCAGCTTTCTCGCTGCACAGTCCGGGAAGCTCACCTCGCCTTCTCCTGCCGGTCTCCTGGTTCTGCTGCTGTCGTTTCTCTGCCACTGCTTCTCATCGTCTTAGGTATTACAGCTCTCTCTCTCGGTCTTCCATGTTACAGCTCCTACTGTCTCTCAGTGGCCTGGTTCCACGAGCTTCTAAGAGCAGAGATCCTGGGTTCCAAGGACACGTTCCACTCCTGGCTCTTCTTTCTTAGTGGTGGTGAGATCCTTTCCTCCTGCCACTGGGATGGCTCATTTTAAGCCTAGTGGGATGGCAAAACTGACCAGTCCCTTTGTTAGGGTTCCGTATACTTTACTTGCATAGTCCCACTCAATCATTGTATTTGAGTCACAAAGACTCTGGTTAGAAGGGCCGTATTAAGCAATTCATTGCACGGCACATTTGCATGGATTATTCTTCTCCATCCTTTCACTTTCAGCTTGTTTGTGTCTTTGGGCTTGAGATATGTCTCTTGTAGACAGACTATGGATGGATCATATTTTTTTATGGGATATATGCTATGAAGATAAATAATAGGTTGGTATAAAAGAGAAAACAAACTAAAGGCATCAGGTTGGAAAGTCAGAAAAGGCAATGCTTAAGCTGAGACTTAAAGATGAAAAGGAGTTAGTCCTGGGAAGAGTAAAAGTAAGAATATTCCTGGCCAAGGGAAGAACATATGTTAAGGCCTGAGGTAGGAGAAGAACTGAAAGAAGGTCATTTTGGCTAATGCACAGTGAGCAAGGGAGAAAGTGGCCAGGAGTAATGTGACTGCATATTGGTAGAGACCTAATCCTGTAGGGTTTTTGAACCATGATTAGGGTCTTGGGCTCATTCTGTTGCAGTGGGACATGATCGAAGAGTTTTAAGCAGAGGACTAACACGAATGGAATTAGATATTTTTCAGTGTTACTCTGGCTTCTCTTGTTTGCATAGATTGGAGTGGGACAAGGATAGACACAAGGAAAGTACTTAGGAAGCTATGCCCAGACAAGAGATGATGATTGCTCAATCCAGTAGGATGGTAGAGGACACAGAAAAAAGATGATCAACTCAAGATATATGTTTTCAAGCTAAATCAAGGAACCTTGGTGATGGGCTGAAAGTCAGGTGTGAATAAAGGAGAAGCATTATGAGATATGGAACTGAATCACTGTTATTTTAGTGAAGTAATTTGTGATGCAGTCATTTTTGGCATTTTCAGAAGTACCTTTCAAACATGTCCTCTTGGAAATTGTAAGTTGCTTTTTTACTTACGCCTTTCATGGCAGTATAACCATGGAGCACACTGTGTAATATAGTTAACTTTTCCAAAGTTATTTGCATGATAGACCCAACATTCTACTCCATTTTTCTCTTTCATTTTCAAGTTGCTTATCATTAACATGTCTTTTACATTTGGAGACAAGGTTTGCTATGACAGGGAATGAGCTTCCATTTTTGAGGCTACCAAATATTTCTATTCTGTGTAAAAACTAGCCCAATGATTCTCAACTGGGAGTGATTGTGTCCCCTAGGGGACACTTGACAATGTCTGGAATCATTTTTGGTTGTCCCATCTGGGCAGTGTTACTGGCAACAAGCAAGTGGAGCCCAGGAATGCTGCGAAACATCCTACAATGCACAGGATAGCCCTCATAACAAAAATAATCTGGTCCAAAATGCCAGTAATGCTGAGGCTGAGAAAAACTTGAACTAGAATATTTTCTGGCTCTATGGTTCTAAATGTAGTTGAAGAGAGTTTAACCTGCTTTGGTGATTATAGTCTGTTGTGGGCAGGATAAGAAATATTAAAAAAATCCAAACCTGTTGCCATCAAGTCGATTCCAACTCATAGCGACCCTACAGGACAGAGCAGAACTGCCAGATAGGGTTTCCAAGGAGCGCCCAGTGGATTTGAACTGCTGACCTTTTGATTAGCAGCCATAGCGTTTAACCACTATGCCACCAGGGTTTCCATAAGAAATATAGGGGGTCCTAAACCCTTTTATACCATTAACTATATAAATAAAAAATTTTGGGGGTGGAAAATCAAATATAGGGCTGTAGAATAGACTCTATTCATGAAAATTTAAATATTTAATTAATAGCTTGTATTTCCATCATGCTGTTAGCAAATCTAATACTTAGAGTTTACACCTAATAGCTGCTTCCTCAAGTTTCTCCAAAATTAGACCTTTACTCTGTCCCTACTTGTTAACATAAGTTTATGAGAAATACTTTGCTAGATCATTCCAATGGAGAAATGGGCAAAGTATATGAATAGACAGTTCACAAGGAAAAAAAAATGTTTTAGAGCTTCAATAATCAAAGAGATGCAAGCTCAAACAATTTCCGCATATTGAATTCCCCTAAAATAAAAAAAAGAAAATATTTAGGAAGTAGAGAAGGAAGATGTGGGCAACCTTTGCTTCTCATAACTACCAGAATTCATTTTTCTTCCTTTGGGAAATAGTGGCAGTGAAAGGGGTTGGAAAAGTGCAAGTATCCTCAGATTTTTTTTTCCCCCTCCACGAGGAAGGGCTGAGGAAGGGCTATTCACGTTATTTTCAAAATTCCCTTATTGCTGGGGAGGAGGGAGATAGAATGTGATGAAAGCAAAGAGGGACCTCTTCCTACAACATTTCCCCTACAGATAGGGATCTCCAGAAAAGCTACAAAGAGGACTTTGTATCTACAACTGCAGGAAAAAATGACGGGCACAGATAAGACCAGATCATGGTGTCTGCTCCAGAAATAATCCACATAGGAATCTACTTAAAAAAAAAAAAAAAAGAATTGCCGTTAAATTGATTCCGATTCATAGCATCCCTATATGACAGAGGAGAACTGGCCCATAGGGTTTCCAAGGAGCGGCTGGTGGATTCGAACTGTCAGCCTCTGGTTAGCAGCCGAGCTCTTAACCACAGTGCCACCAGGGCTCCTAGGAATCTACTAGCCTCTGAAATTGTTTCATCCTAAGTTACATATGAGTGAGTACTATTGCGTAGCATAGATAATATGGATTTTTTTCTTATATTTTTCAAAAAATCTTTTAATGCTGGAGTGTTCTTTACAGGCATTGCTAAGTCTTCTTTTCCTCTTCGAAGATAAAATGAGACACCACATTGGCCAGTATGTACCAGCTGCAGTAGTATGCATTGTGTTCATGTTTTAATGAGAATGAGGGGAAGAAAAGCCACATTGGCCAACAACTGGCTGAGCAGCATTGTGCCCCCAGTTTGCCTCTTCTGATGCTGAGAACTGCTCATCCAACAGATTGGTTTTTCCATGACATTGTATTAATAGGCATCCAATGCCATTATCACTGGAGACCTATAGAGTATGTCTGATTTGGGAATAAGAGCACCCATAACAATGTGCAATTAGAATGGAAACCTGCAGGTTCCAGCTAGAAAGTGCCAAGCGGTTTCAGGAATTCTTCCTCAGCCACTGAGACTTTTGGATATATTTCAGAAGACCTCCTAGTGGCATTTTTGTTTCCTGGTTTTTGAGTTGATTCTTATTTAACCTAATGAGAAGCCAGATTTTAGGAAATATTCATTCTCTCTTTGGGTTCTGCAATTACACAGGGCACAGAAGAAACAGTTTTAATGCTCCACTGGATATTTACAGCTGGATGATATTTTTCTTGTTCAGGGGCTGGATATACCCTGGTGTGCTGTTTTAAAAATCAATCATAGATACATTTACATAGTTAGTACAAGCACAAGTAATCCACAGAAGCGGAGCATTTCAGTGCTGGGGAAAAAAGAATTAAGAATACAATTCCTGCCAGCAACACTTTGGACCCAATCTGCTCCACCTTCTTTCCCTTTAATGCAGAGAATTTTTTACAGTGAATTAGTATTTCCTCTGCATTGTATTAATTGTAATCAAAAGTCATTATTAGAGCAAACCCATAGAGGGAGGTTGCTTAATTAGGAGGCGGTTCCCAGAATTAAAGACATAGATGTTAGTGAAAACTCAATATAGTGTTACAAAGTGAAAATTTCAACCAATTAACTTATACATCTATTCAACATGCAGCAGACATTTATTGAGTACTTTCAGAATTCAGGAGCTATTTAGGTTATGTTGATACAAAAATAAATGAGGAGGAGAGAGAGAGGAACTTGTAGGCTGATGTTTTGGAAAGTGTGACAGGTAGAAATATTGAGCTCTAATTTCAGCCCATTCATTTAGGGATTGGAGGTTACTAGGTTACTAATTGAACTAGTGTGACTATTGTTTTCTTGATTTTTGTAAGAAAAAATATAGTATATGACTATTGACTTCTTAGGTCTCTCTCTTTTTACTGTGGTAGAAATGTATACACACCAATTAGGTCTCTTTTTGAGAATAAAGATGAAGAAATTTTGTAAAAATAAATTTGTAAATGCAATGAAAGGAACAATAACCCTGAAATGATTTAGGGCACTGTAGCATGATCAGTGAGGTGTCATGCCTGCATATATTTGTTGGAAAGGGGTAGTGGTAGTAATGGAAAGGCAGGTTCGGAACAAAATGGTACCCATTTATTTTTTCAACAAATAATTACTGGTGGCTGTCATGTGCTAGACACTATTCTAGATGCGGAGGTACAACAGTGAACAAAACAGAGTTCCCTCCTCCCCTCCCAAAAAAAGCCTTTATAAACCATGAATCTTATATTCTAGTGAGTGGGGGACTGACAGCAAATTAATATGTAAAACATATAGAATGTCTGTGGAAAAAATAATAAGGAGGGTGATAAGGATTTTGTATGATGGAGTTGCCATTTTAATTTAAATCTAGTGGTTAATTTAGCCTCAGGCATGGCTAGACCAGGAAATGGAACAAATGATGTCATTCCATCTTGTCCTTGATTTCTTCCTTCTACCATAGGCTTTTTCACTGTAGTAACTCCCAAGAGTCCCAAGCTTACATCACCAGAAAACTAGCATAAAAGCAGATAAAGCTTGTTTCCAGTAGTTTTAACACAAATCCCAAATGTGAGTCTTGTTGATCTGGTAGGGTCATATTCCCAACATGAACCAATCACTATGGCTGGTGGACAGAATATGCTGATAGCCTAGGCCTGGGTCATGTGATAATTTCTGGCATCAACGGATGGAGTCAGCCCCCAAAAAACCACGTAAACTGGAAACACAGAAGGGGCTAATCATCCAGGCAAAATGAGAATTCTGTTCCTAGGGGAAGAAGAAATGAATGCTGGGAAGGCAAAGACAACTGACATCTACTGCACTTTAACTTGTGCTCTATGTTTACTTTCTGAAGCAACGTGAAAAAGGAGCCGTAGTATTTGCAACCCTTACCATTTCTACGTAGGAAGTAGAAGTTGTTTATCTTGTGGAGCATTGTGTCCCCCAGAAATAGCACAGTCCCTGGGATGTGGTAAACCTGTTAAACCAAACCCACTGCCGTCGAGTCCATTCCAACTCATAGCGACCTCATAGGAGAGAGTTAAACTACCCCATAGGATTTCCAAGGAGTCACTGGTGTGTTCCAACTGCTCACCTTTTGGTTAGCAGCAGAGGCACTCAAAAACCTTTACTAAGTGAATGAGCAAATGAATAAATAAATGACTTAGATACAGGATTGTGGCTGACTTGGTTAAAGAATATTTTCTACCATTGGTAGCACAATGAAACTTGTAAAGCAGCTGTGTGTCCTTAATTACCTTATCTAGTGAACAAAAAAAGTGACTCAATTAGTTGTAATATGGTTGGATGCTGTTAGAAACAATTGAATAATTACTGCTTTGGGCCAATAGATGTTTTTTATCCTTTACTCTGATTTACCATATCTGGTTTATACACATTCTTTAAAAATCTTCTTTTAGAAGGGAAAAGGGAATTCCCTCTTTTAAACGGGAAATTGATATGTGTTTTATCTGTCTTTGTTGTCTGAGACATTCAGTTTTCACAATTTAAAATATTTATTTAATTTTAATAAAAGTAGATTATCTAGTTGGTAAATATCTTAAGTGAGGAAAATAAGAAATATATTGTTTTTAAAGATTGCTGTACATAATAGCATTGCCTGCAATTCTTAGTCCATTTTGTACTTGAAAAATAATTCCAGGTGATTAAGTTACTGTTGCTAGAAAGATGAAAAGGAACACTTTCCATTATGTCTGATAACAAACACTGCAGGCCTGTATTCCTTAAATTGTCCCCCAGACATCTGAGCAGGTAACAGGGACATTTAACTAATTATAAGCAAATTCACAGATGGTGATCATAGGGTAGCATCGTTAGGGTTTGTCCATGATTATGCAGTCTATTAAAGAAAAGGTGATCAGTACTGATCCTAAGGAAAGAGCCACATAAGTATTTCATTCATAAGTAACGTTTGGAAACCCAGTAACAGAGCTGGTTTTTTTTTTTTTTTTGCCCCCAAATGGGCTCTACTCTGATTCACCCTTATATTCAGATTATTCTCACCAGCATGATAACGTAGGAGTTTATGTATTCCTTTTTTTTAATTGCAGTAAAAATATACATAACAACATACGCCATCTCAACAATGTCTACATGTATAATTCAGTGACATTGAATTCTTCATGTTGTGTAATCATCCTTGCTATTCACAAGGTCAGTGGCCCTGAAGCAAAAACTTCCCTCCCTCCTTCAGTCTATTCTACCTGATACCATTTTTTTTTTTTTTTTTTTTTAGCACTTCCTATGAGACAGGAAAGGAGCCCTGATAGTGCAGTGGCTAACCGCTTGGCTGCTAACCGAAAGGTCAGCGGTTTGAACCCATCAGCCACCCCAGGGGAGAAAGATGTGACAGTCTGCTTCTGTAAAGATTACAGCCTTGGAAACCCTATGGGGCAGTTCTACTCTGTCCTACAGGGTCACTATGAGTCAGAATTGACTCCAAGGCAACCGGTTATGAGGCAGGAACTGTGCCAAGCATCTTAATACATCATCTCCTACTGTTGTCATCTCTGCTAAGGCTCATCTCATGAAGCTCTTAATATGGGCTGTTAATTAGTGATCACTATTAAGTGCATTCTTCACTAAGAATTCTGATTTAGTGACAATTCCGACTCATAGCTACCCTACAGGACAGAGTAGAACTGCTCCATAGGGTTTCTTAGGCTGTAATCTTTACAGAAGTAGATTGCCATGTCTTTCTCCCATGGTACGGCTGGTGGCATTGAACCACTGACCTTTTGGTTAGTAGCTGAGTGCTTAACCACTGCTCCACCAGCGCGCCCTGCGTTCTTCTTTTGAGACAGAAGTTTTAACAGTAGCCCATTGCCCTAACTCAGTAGTTCTCAAACTTGCATGTGCACCAGAATCACCTGGGGGGCTTGTTAAAACAGATTGCTGGGCCTTTCCCTAGACTTTCTCACTCAGTAGGTCTGGGGTGGAGTCCAACAATTTGAATTTGTAACAGTATTGTGGGGATGCTGATGATGGGGACCACACTTTGAGAACCGTTGCTCAACCTCAAAGAAGTAAAAGATTATGATAAAAACATGTTGGGCATTGTGAGAGGAGACTTAGATTTTGAATGAGAAGTACTGAGTTCCATCCCAGTTCTTTCATTTAGAGAAAAGATTATTAATTCAACTATTATAAGCTTTGGTTTCCTGAATAGTTAGTGTGTGTGCATGTAATCTCTGAGGACATTGTTATGGACTGAATTGTGTTCCCCCAAAAGATATGTTGAAGTCTTAATACCTGTGCCTATGAATGTACCCTTGTTTGGAAATGGAGTCTTTGAAGATGTTACATTTAACATGAGGTCATACTAGAATAGGGTGGGCCCAATCCAATACAACTGATATCCTTGTAAAAAGAGGAGAATGTCATGTGAAGACAGACACAGAGGGAACATGGCCGTGTGAAGCTGGGAACAGAGATTAGATATATGCCGCCACAGGCTGAAGAATGACTGGGTCTACAGAAGCTGGGAAAGACAGGGAAAGATCTTCCCCTAGACTTCAGAGAGAGCGTGGCCTTGTCCATACCCTGAATTCAGACATCTAGCCTCCAAAACTGGGAGACAATACGTTTATGTTCTTAAAAGCCACCCTGTTAGTGGTACTTTGTTACTACAGTCTTAGGGTATTTATACAGGCATTTTGTGAGGATGAAAGTCAAGAAAGTGTATGAAATGCTTTTGAGAACTGTTAGTGCTGTACAGAAGAACGATGATGAAAAATAATTAAAAGAGCATTTAGAGTGCTGAGACAGGACAGAGCATCTGTTTGGGGGGGCGCTGGTAATAAGGAGAGAGATTAGGTGTAAAATGGTGCCTGTTCATTTATTTACTCAACAAATACTTCTCGGTAATTCACTAGATGCTAGATGGAGATAGAGCAGTGAACAAGAGACCAAAACCCATGCTTTCACGGAGTTTACATTCTATCCGGGAAATACAGACAACAAGAGGGGAAAAACACACAGCAAAGTAGCTGGTAATAGTGCTATAAAGAAAAATATAACAGAGGGGCGTGGAAGAATGTATATGAAGAGAAGAAATTTTAATTCATACATAGTACACAGGCTTCTGTAATAAGTAGAATAGTGCTTCTCAGACTTTGCTGTACAAAATAATCCTTTGGGGAACTTGATTAAAATGCAGATTCCCAAACTCTACCCCTAAATTTAGGCCTAGGGTGGAGCCTGGGTGTTGGCTTTTGAACCAAAAGATGATTCTAATGCCAATGGCCTTCTGGACCTTGCTGAGAAACAGTGAGCTAGAAAGTCGTAAGAAGGTTTAGAAAAGTAGCTAGAGAGAGTTAGAATTACAAAGGGGTATGAAAGAGGAGGACCGAAGGGATAGCAAAATGGAGAAAAAATTAAAAACTCTATGGAAGAGAAGTAGTGAAAAACCAAACAAAAATGTCTGAATGGAAAGGTCATAGCTAGTCGAGCCTGAGGGATCTCGGCTTGACTCTTGCTCTTCCTTTCCAGCTAGTTGGCCTTGCACGTTACTTAGCTTCTCAGAACCTTAATTCCACACCTGGACAATAAGGATGTATCTATAAGCGTGCTCTTCTCTGGTGTTTTAAGGATTAGAGATAATACATGCCAAGGGCCAAG
Organism: Trichechus manatus latirostris; assembly: GCF_000243295.1. NCBI lineage: Eukaryota > Metazoa > Chordata > Mammalia > Sirenia > Trichechidae > Trichechus > Trichechus manatus. Next base: position 26,349,074 of record NW_004443947.1, on the reverse strand, counting down.
CATCACACGTGGCCTGTAAATGGCAGTGTTGGTGGTCTTGATTTGCAAGGATGTGAATGTGAGTTAGAATAAATTCTCACGAAGTTATATGAGGGCTAAAAGAATCTAGGGAGTCCTTGGATGGTGCAAATGGTTAACTTTCTTGGCTGCTGTAATAAGGTTGGAGGTTTGAGTCCATCAAGGGGCACCCGGGAAGAAAGACCTGGTGATCTACTTCCAAAAAATCAGCCATTGAAAATCCTGTGGAGCACAGTTCTACTCTGACACACATGGGGTCGCCATGAGTTGGAGCTGACTCAACGGCAACTGGTTTAAAAGAACCTGAAGGCATAAAAGCTATAAAAGACAGATCTTGATACTTAGTTGTATGCTTCAAAACATCTACTGTACATAGGCATGTACCAGGAAATGTGTCATGACAAGTAACAGTTTGGAAATAGTCACTTTGGTACAATGCCTGGGAGCTTTTCTGTCATGGAATTCTCTTGCCAAGGAAGCCAATAATTCTGAGCCCATCACTTTGCACATAAAATATCTAACAAAGTGGAATTAAGGGTTTTTACATTGTTCCATTTGTACCGTTAGGGCTACTTTCTGTTCCCAGCAGTATCTCAGGATGAAAAAAACCTTTCTTTACCCACCTGAAATTAACTTTATTTGGCAGTGTCTCTGGTGTTGGTTGCCTGTTCTGAGTGGTTTTTTGTTTTTGTTTTTGTTTTTGTTTTTATTGTACTTCAGTGAAGGCTTATAGAACAAATAGTTTCTCAAGAAATGGTAGTACACATATTGTTTTATGACATTGGTTAACAACCCCACAACATGGCAACCTTCTAACTTCTCAACCTTTTTTTTTGGTGAAAATACACATAGCCAAAGATACACCATTTCAAAAATTTCTACATGCACAGTTCAGTGACATTGACT
>NW_004443947.1:26342902-26346905 GCF_000243295.1 Trichechus manatus latirostris | reverse complement strand
GTTATTTCCAGTGTTTTTGATTCATGCCAGTAATGCTGGGGTGAGATGGTATCTCATTGTGGTTTTAATTTGCATTTCTCTAATGGCTAGTGATTGCGAGCATTTTTTTTTTTTTAACAGTAATTACAATGTATATGGTACCCTGAAGATCATTGCCATGTTCGGTGTTTGTCCAAGTAGGCTTTTTATTCCTGGGACTCAACTGCATATCCAACATACTTAAAAAAAAAAAAAATGGTAATCTCAAAGTGTCAGTGATTTCATGGGCATGAAGATAAAAAGATGTTCCCTTAGTCCCTCCCCACAGATGGGTAAAAGATAAATTTGGATTCTAAATAAGCACGTCTTATAACACACTTTTTGTTTCCTGACATACTTTAGATACCCAGCATTATGCTAGGAAATGTTTTCATGCTTTGATTCTGATTATATCACTCCCTGATTAAGTCTGTTGGACCTAGGAACTGGTCCCTCGGGTCCCACTTTCTGACCTTACATCATTACTTCCTTTCCATGATGTGTCCTTTTTTTTTTTTTTTCCTCCTATAAGAAGAGCCCTGCAGACAATTATTTTTTTGCCTTCATAACCTCCTAGCATAGGATTGGTTAGGTAATTACTTGATTAGATTGCACTGATTAGAACAAGGAATTGGAATCCTTGTTAGCTCATCTTATTTTCTCTGCACTGGAATTTTCCAAAATGGGTTCTTTAGAACATTAGTCCTATAAAATGATCTGTTATAAAAGAATCTGTGGTCATAAAAACTTAGGAAATGCTGTGTGTGCTAGTCCACTCTTGGAGATTCACAATGCACATTGGATACGAAAGTTCTGAGAAATCCAGCATGAACGATCCTATTTAACTCCACGTAATTAATTGGCTTCAAACAAATTTGATTAAGGAGTTCCTTTCTATTACTTCATTCTTTTTTTTTTTTTAATTTTTTTTCTTACTGTGCTTTAGGTGAAAGTTTACAGAGCAAAATAGTTTCTCATTGAACAATTAGTATACAAACTGTTTTGTGACATTACTTGCCAAACCCATGAAGTGTCAACACTCTCCCCTTCTCCACCCCAGGTTCCCTGTTTCCATTCCTCCAGTTTTTCTGTCCCTTCCTGCCTTCTCATCTTTGCTTTCAGGCTAGTGTGCCCATTTAATCTCGTATACATGATTGAGCTATGAAGCACATTCCTCACGTCTGTTATTGTTTGCCCTATAGACCTGTCTAATCTTTGGCTGAAGGGTAAACCTCAGGAGTGACTTCAGTACTGAATTAAAAGGGTGTCCGAAGGCCATACTCTCGGGGGTTTCTCCAGTCTCTGTCAGACCAGAAAGACTGGTCTTTTTTTGTATGAATTTTAATTTTGTTCTACATTTTTCTCCTGCTCTGTCTGGGACCCTCTATTGGTGGTGGTAGCCAGGCACCATCTAGTTATTCTGGGTTCAGTCTGCTGGAGATTGTGGTAGTTGTGGTCCATTAGTCCTTTTGACTAATCTTTTCCCTAAGTCTTTGTTTTTCTTCACCCTCCTTTGCTCCAGCCGTGATGGGACCAGTATCTTAGATGGCTGCTCGAAGGTTTTTTATTTTTTATTTTTTCCCATACTCGAAGGTTTTTAAGACCGCAGACACTACTCACCACAGTCATATAGAACATTTTCTTTGTAAACTATGTTGTGCCATTTGAGCTAGATGGCCCCCAAGAATCACTTCATTCTTATTGTTGTGGAGAACTCTTCGGGAAGCACCACTCTATAACATTTGGTTCCTTTGGGCAGTTTTAATTCAACAAATATTTACTGAGCATCTACTGTAAATAAAGTAGTATGAGTTTCTCATATCCAGAATTTTCCCATCTTTATAATTTGGAAATTATACTGAATTATATATAATCAAGTGCTGATTCATGTGATTGGTAGTTAGAAAGAAAGACAACCGTGTAGGCAGGAGTAATTCAAGAAAGATTGAATTTTGGAAAGGAACTTAAATTTGGGCCTTGAAGAATGGAAAAGACTTTGGATATTATTAATAATACTGAGAATAATAGCTGATAGTACCAGACACTGTGGTGAGAGTATTATGGGTATTTTAATTAATGCTCACAACTACCCTAGGTGGTGGGTACTATTGTTACTCCTATTTTACAGATGAGGACACTGAGGCAGAGAGAGGTTAAATAACTTCCCTGGTCATAGGGCTAGTACGTGAAGCCTTTGAACCCAGGCAGCCCATGCTGTCAACTCCTGTGCTAAGCAAGGCAGTTCTACAATGGTTATGATGTTCATAAATTAACGTATCTGTGATTATTTTTTAGTAAGCTACGCCCCAGCATCTTTCCATCAGAAAATAAGCAATGAGAAAAATAGCTGAGGAATCTGGATTCTCATGCTGCTCCACCACTTACCCAGCTATACAGACTTTGCAGAGGTACTTATCTTCTCTGAGCTTTAGTGTTCTCAAGTCTAAACAAGAAATTTGCAGTACCTGCCTCATGAAGTCATTATAAGAATTAGAAGAATTATATATAGTACATAAAGCATTGACCATAGTTCCTGGTTCATATTGTATATGCAGTAAATGTTGTTGGCTGTGAGAAAGTCTGACATGTAAGGTTTTACATAAAGCAGCATCTAGTTTTACAGAAATGAAATTATTCATAGCTTTGGTAAATATACCTCTTCTCTAGTCATGGAAACCCTGGTGGCTTAGTGTTTAAGAGTTTGGCTGCTAACCAAAAGGTATGCTGTTCAAATCCACCAGGCGCTCCTTGGATACCCCATGGGGCAGTTCTACTCTGTCCTCTCTGTCCTCTAGAGTCTCTATGAGTTGGAATCGACTCAATGGCAGTGGGTTTTTTTTTTTTTTTTTTGGTCTCTATCCATGTGATTCACTCCTTTCTATTTTTGATTGGATCCTGAGATGACCAGAAGAAAATATACAAATGAAATTAAATAAAAATCTCTCTGGAATCATTGACCACAACTGGCCTCATATTTAGTTCTGTCCATAGATTTAGAACTCAGGTGGACAAACTTCTTTCTGTAAAGGGTCAGATAGTAAATATTTTAGGTTTTGTAGTCTTTGTTACAACTACTTGATGTGCCATTGTTGGCAAAGCAGCCATAGACAATATGTAAAGAAATGGACATAACTGCATTTTGATAAAAATTTTTTTTTACAAACAAAAACAAACAGGCAATAAGCTGGATTTGGCCCACAGACCTTAGTTTGCCAACCCTTGATCTAGAAGAACAAAATTTTCTTTAAAAATTCACCCCAAATTTAACTTGTTTCTTTATTAAATATTCATTCATCTTTTTCCATTCATTTCTTTATAATTTTTTTGTGATTGAGTGGATTATTTATTGAGTGCCTAGTATGTTTCAGACACTCAGCTACGCAATCCAGTGTTCAAAAAGAAAAGAGATAGTGTCCTTACTCTCATGAAGCTTCTATTCCACTGGGAGAGACAGACATAACAGATAAAAAAGGCACAGAAATTAATCACTATTGTAATTCTGAGGAGCCCTGGTAGCCCAGAGGATAAGTGCTTGGCTGCTAACCAAAAGTTTGGTAGTTCAGTCGCACCCAGTGGCTACAAAGGAGAAAGACCAGGTGATCTGCTTTTGTAAAGATTACAGCCAAGAAAAACCTGTTGGGCAGTTCTACTTTGTTACATGGGGTCACTATGAGTTGAAATTGACTTGATGACGCCTAACGACAGCAACTTTGTAACTGTACAAAGGAGCAGTAGGCTTTTTTTGAAAGCATATACTAGGGGCACATTAGCTGTGAGTGACAAAAGAAGTAGTTTCTGAAGCCAGCATAACCCTGATACCAAAACCAGGCAAAGATGCCACAAAAAAAGAAAATTACAGACCAATATCTCTCCTGAATATAGATGCAGAAATTCTCAACAAAATTCTAGCCAATAGAATTCAGCATTATATCAAAGAAAAATAGACCACAACCTAGTAGGATTCATACCAGCTATGCAAGGATGG
>NW_004443947.1:26341072-26342240 GCF_000243295.1 Trichechus manatus latirostris | reverse complement strand
ACCTACGGTCACCTGATCTTCGCCAAGGGCCCAAAGTCCATCAAATGGGGAAAAGACAGTCTTTTTAACAAATGGTGCTGGCAAAACTGGATGTCCACCTGCAAAAAAATGAAACAGGATCCATACCTCACACCGTATACAAAAACTAATTCAAAGTGGATCAAATACCTAAATATAAAGCCAAAAGCTATGAAGTTCATAGAAGAAAAAAATAGGACCAATGCTAGAGGCCCTAATACACGGCATGATCAGGATACAAACCATAACCAACACACACAAACTCCAAACGATAAGCTAGATAACTGGGATCTTCTAAAAATCAAACACCGTGCTCTTCAAAAGACTTCACCAAAAGAGTAAAAAGAGAACCTACAGACTGGGAAAAAATTTTTGGACAGTATAAGTCAGAGAAATGTCAAGTCTCTATAATCTACAAGAAAATCCAACACCTCTACAACAAAAAGACAATCCAATTAAAAAATGGGCAAAGGAAATGAACAGACACTTCAGGAAAGAAGATATTCAGGCTGCCAATAGACACATGAGGAAATGCTCACAATCACTAGCCATTAGAGAAATGCAAATTAAAACCACAATGAGATACCATCTCACCCCAGCGTTACTGGCCCCAATCAAAAACACTGGAAATAACAAATGTTGGAGAGGCTACGGGGAGATCGGAACTCTTATGTACTGCTGGTGGGAATGCATAATGATGCAACCATTTTGGAAAGCTAGAAATAGAAATACCATATGATCCGGCAGTCCCACTCCTAGGAATATATCCTAGAGAAATAAGAGCGTCACATGAATAGGCATATGCACACCCATATTCATTGCAGCACTGTTCGCGATAGCAAAAAGATGGAAACAATCTAGATGCCCATCAGCAGACGAATGGATAAACAAACTGTGGTATATACACACAGTGGAGTATTGTGCAACGATAAAGAACAATGATGAATGTGTGAAGCATCTCATAACATGGATGAAACTGGAGGATATTATGCTGAGTGAAATAACTCAACACAAAAGGACAAATATTGTATGAGACCTCTACCGTAAAAACTCATGAAAAAGTTTACACACAAAAAGTAACAATCTTTCTGTAAGCCTTCATCTTAAGTGAGAATAACAGCACAATTAGAAGAGCGTAGTCAATGTCACT
>NW_004443947.1:26318104-26340972 GCF_000243295.1 Trichechus manatus latirostris | reverse complement strand
TGAAGGGTAAGACAGTACACAGTACTGGGGAAGCCCGCACAACTTGTATAAGGAAAGGTCATGGAAACTCCATAGACACATCCAAACTCCCTGAGGGACTGAATTGCTGGACGGAGGGCTGTGGAGACCATGGTCTTGGGGAACATTGAGCTCAATTGACATAACATAGTTTATAAAGACAATGTTCTGCATTCTACCTTGGTGAGTAGCATCTGGGGTCTTAAAAGCCTGTGAGCAGCTATCTAAGATACTCCATTGGTCTCACCCCTTTCGGAGCAAGGGAGAATGAGGAGAGCAGGATACAAGGAAAAGATTCGTCCAAAAGACTAATGGATGACAGCTACCATGGCCTACACCAAACTGAGTCCAGTACAGCTAGATGGCTGGCGCCTGGCTACCACCACTGACTGTTCTGAGCAGGATCACAACAGAGGGTTCTGGACAGAGCTGGAGAAGGATGTAGAACAAAATTCTAACACACAAAGAAAGACCAGATTTACTGGCCTGACAGAGACTGGAGAAACCCTGAGAGTACGGCCCTTGGACACCCCTTTAGCTCAGTGATGAAGTCACTCCCGAGGTTCATCATTCATCCAGGGATTGGACAGCCCCATAAAACAAAATGGGACTAATGAGGCACAGCAGTCGAGGGACAAAGACTAGAATGCAGGTGGGGACAGGAAAGCTGGTAATAGGGAACCCAAGGTTGAGAAGGGACAGTGTTGACATGTTGTGGGGTTGTTAACCATTGTCATAGGGCAATATGTGTAGTAACTGTTTAATGAGAAACTGTTTTGTTCTGTAAACCTTCATCTAAAGTACAACAACAACAACAAAAAAGAATTGTCTATGTGAGGTCAACTTGACAACAGCAACTCAAAAGGTTTGATGGGAAGCCTAGGGGGCAGTGAGTTGAAGATAATGGTGATGGAATAATTTGGAAAAGGATACTGAGAATAGCAGCACAACTGGAAGAATGTAATCAATGTCACTGAATTGTACATGTAGAAACTTTTGAAATGGTGTAACTTTGGCTACGTATATTTTTACCATAAAAAAGATCCTCCAAGGTCGAGAAGGGAGAGTGTTGCCATGTCGTTGGGTTGTTAACTAATGTCATAAAACCATATGTGTACTGACTGTTTAATGAGAAACTATTTGCTCTGTAAACCTTCACCTAAAGTACAATTTAAAAAAAAAATTAAATAAAAAGAGAAGTAGTTTCCCAGAGGAGGTGCCTTACTGAGCTGAACAGGTAAATGGAGAACAGGAAGAATGCCTAGCTAGAGGGAACAGCATCTGCAAAGCCACAATGCAGGAAGGAAATTTAAGAAGCTAGAAAAAACTCTATTCTAACTCACAGAGTTGTTTTGAATGTAGATAAAGTTGACGATGAAGAGGTATAAAAATTATTAAAAACTCTACCAAATATAAGGTGGTTCTCTAAGAAATGTGGCTGACATATTGGTTAACAGCCAAGCACTTTAACTACTGCGCCACCAGGGCTCCTCTTGAAATTAGCGTGTGCTACAATTAGGGCTCCCTCCTCCCCATGCATCTCTGAGACAGTTTATCAACCTGTGGTTACAAATGGATGTAAAGTATCAGTCCCATGTGTGCTGGCTGAGGGAAGGCAGGGTTGAGAAAGAGCCTAGATATCCCCACTTTGATTCCAGAGATGTTTCTGAGATTCTCAGTATCTCCACAGGCAAGTGAGGGAAATTCACATTAGTTGCATGCCTACATGTGTCAAAGGCACTCATGTAGGTTAGTTTTATCCTGTAAAAGATTCTGAGAACTTAGAATTCTATCCCGTTTATCAGGTGTAGACATCAGTTTGAAAGGGTTTATTTTGTCCAGAGGCCTTAAGATACATAGATAATCTGTCATTTCATAGGAGACTGAAGAGCATAGGTCTTTGGGCTAGGCTGCTACAGGCTGTGAATACCTTTGTGTGTGTAAGCTTGTGTGTGTGTGCATATATACATATATAGAGAGAGATATCTGAATGCTGGTAGATGGGAAAATATATGTAGTATCATGGGGATACTATGAAATTCAAGTGAAACAGTGTGTATGTGAATGCGTTTTATAAATTACAAAGTTCCATTAAAATTACATTAGTCCATTACTCATATAAAATATTAAATCATGACACCACTCTGCTTCAATTTCATATTCATTATTAGGATCGAGAAGCAGTTTTGCATAGCAATTAAGGACACAGACTGTCATCATACAGGCCTGAGCTGAATCTCATCTTTATCCCTTACCCGCTGTGTGATTTGGGGCAATTACTTAACCTCTCTGTACCTCTTTTACCTATTTGTAAAATGAAGATAATTCTAGCACCTAATTTATAGGATTGTTGTAAAAAGTAATACATGCAAAACTCTTAACATAGTGCCAGGTGAAGAGTTAGCTCTAAAAAAAAAAAGTAATTATTATTATCATCTTATCTAGCTAACTTAACTAGCCCATTAAGAGAATTTTCTAAGTTGCCTTATCCCACAGACACTGGCTAGCTGACTAGTCTTTTATTCTTTGACTCGCTTCAAGCTTAATTTGATTACAAAGCTCTTGGCAGTTCTTCTTTTCCAACCAATGTTTGTTTTTATTTTTCTGGCTTTCTTCAACTTCTCATCTCTTTTAAGCAACAGACCTCAGATCATGTTTATCTAACTTTTCCTCTCCTGACTGAGGCATTCTTTTCCTCTTCTCTTCCTTTCCCTAATCCCTCTTCCCTCACCCTTGAAACTTTGTCGATTGACTTCATACACATTTAACAAATAATGGTTAGCGATTGAGTCATGACGCTTGAAGTTTCAGATGGGGAAAACCTATAACCTGCATCTTGGAATCTGTAAAGAAGTTTCTCTTAAAACCCGCAGATCCAAATTTAAAAGAGAATTTCAAAATGGAGCATAATTTATATTTGATTTTCCATACCTCTCCTTCCTCAGTTTCTTTGTTTTCTCACCTTTACCTAAAGAAGATATTGACTTCAACAGTCTTTTGAGTTTTCAGCTAAAAAATAGAGTCGATTCCAATGCCAGCATACATAAATAAAATATACAGTAATAGGAAAACCAAGTTGTTTTAATTTTAAGGACCACTGAGTAAATATAAGCATAATTCATTAGTTTTGATTTGCCAGAACCACTTTTATTCCAAGTGAGATAAAAGCTCCACTAAAGACAATAGTCTGTGGTTGAATTCAGTTACTTGAAGAAGAAACATATCAGCTCAGGCATAATCCATTTATTTGTCAGTCATTTTAAGACCTTGGCTGGGGGAAGACTTTGAGCCTTTGATTGGAATATAAACCATAACACAGACGGTGGCACAGGAATCAAAAGGAGACTGGACCTTAAAAGAGTCGAAATTGGCTCTGTGCTCCTTTCTAGTAACTGTGTCTCTCTGAGCTGCATTTCCCTGCCCTGAAATATGAAGATAGTACAGGAGTTTGCAAGCTATGACTCACAGGACAAATGTGGGCTTCCCCCTATTTTGGTAAGGCTCATGCGCTAAGAATAGCTTTTATATTTTTAAATCATTGAAAAAATAATAATAAAACAAAGAATACTATTTGGTGGCATGTGAAAGATATGTGAAATTACAATTTCAGTGTTCATAAATGAAGTTTTATTGGAACAAGACACATTCATTCATCTAGGTATCGTCTATGGCTAGTGCACCTGGGTGGTACAGACAGTTAACATGCTCGGCTGTTAACCGGAAGGTTGGAAGTTCAAATCCGCCCAGAGGTGCCTCGGAAGAAAGGGCTGGCAGTCTACTTCCAAAAAATCAGCCATAGAGAACTCTTTGGAGCACAGTTCTACTCTGATACTCATGGGGTTGCCATGGGTCAGAATTGACTTGATGGCAACTAGCATCGTCTATGGCTGCTTTCCTGCTACAAGAGCTGAGTACTTAAGGCGGAGACTGTGCAGCTCAAAAACCTAAAATATTTACTGTATGGCTCTTTACGGAAAAAAAGCGTTCCAAGCCCAGAGATAGTATTAACCACACAGGGTTTAGGGAGTTGAAGAGAGATACTGTAATTAAAACACCTGGCTAACAGTGGGATCTCAATAAATGACAGCTGCTATAATTATATGTAAATATTATGTTCATAAAGAGAGTCTGTGCATCTTCTCTAGTCCCAGTTACAAACAATGTCCAATAAAGCCACATTTCCTGAAATAAATCCAAGTACCTCACAATGGCTGTGGGAAGTCAGATTTAGGTTGTGAAACTATCTGAGTTTGAAGGGCTGAAGGAAATTTTATTTAAGTGGATGCCATTGTTGGTTCATAACATTTTGGGGTACTGGGAGCATAGTCTGCTAAGATGGTAGCTACCTTGATTAAATAAATCCCAATAACACTTTTTGCGTTTCTAAATGTAAACTCCCTGTTCAAATTTATGTTTCTTTGCTAATGGAACTCATTCTTGAATTTGTAATTGCTGTTCAATTTGGTTTCTGTGAAAATGTGCGTATGCAATATAGCACAGGGCAAGATTTCTTGATTTTTTTTTCTATTAAATATTTAGACTATTTAGACATCTGTTCTGACACCATTTTTTCATATTTCCTGCAAACTTTGGTTCATAGTTCCTGAAACTCTTCAAAAATTACAATTCTATAAACACTGAGTTGTGGTAAGAGGTCTCAAGTTCTCCATAATTAAATACAATGAAGAGTTCTTAGGGCAAAAAAGCCAATTCAGTCAAATATATAAAATTAATTAAACATAAACAAAAGACTAAATATAGAGGAAGGTCCTTGTCTTGGTGAAGAGTTCATTCTGGTTGAACTTCAAGAATGTGCTGTAGCTGATTCTGCATATTAAGACAGCAGTTTAAAAGTTTTCTATTTTCTGAAATTAAATTTACAAAGACTGAACCAGAGACTAAGTTTAGATGGAAGTTTCATTGGTCAGTAAGTACTTTAGGTGTTAGGCAGAGCACAAAATAAATTTTAAGATTAATCATTATGAATTGAAATTATCAACTCATATATCTATATATGAGCCCTGGTGGCTTGGCTGCTAACCAAAAGGTCAGCAGTTCGAATTCACCAGCCACTCCTTGGAAACCCGTTGGGACAGTTCTCTGTCCCGTAGCATCGCTATGAGTTACAATTGACTCGATGGCAATGGGTTTTGGTTTGTATGTGTGTATAGATAGATTGACAGATAGGTAGACAGACAGATGAAGATAGAGATATATGTATATATACTTAATTTATATATATGTTGTTGATATTTTATTATTATTATTAAGCTCTTCAACCCCATTGGTACTGCCACTACCACCAGTCAGTACAGTTTTCAGCTCTTCTTTCCTCCCTCGCTCCTTTCCTTTCTCCAGCAAATAGTGTGTTTCCTACTCTGGCCTAGACAATGTTCTAGGCTCTGGTGAAAACTGATGAACAAGACAGACAAAAGCACACCCTCAAGAGCTGACAATCTAGTTGAGCACTCAGACAGCTAAAGAAGCTGTAACAACAAAGAATGGCAAGCAGTGTGAAAGGAAAAATACAAAGAAGTTTTTGGCTGCATATAACAGAGGTCTTAACATAGAGCTGGGTTTGGAAGGAGGTGGGTAAAAGAGGGCTTCCGGGAAGAAGGGACATCTTAACTGTTTCCTGAATGTTGTGCAGGAAGCAGGCACGATCAAGGTCATGCAGCCTTGTAACCCATATTAGGAAGTTTGTATTCTATCCTAAGAGAAATGAGAAGCCTTTGAACAGTTTATACTTGTTAGGTATAAAATAATATTTAATACCGATTATTCAGTGGATCATTCCTTAAAACCAGTTGGATCCAAAGCTCCATCTTCACTCATCTGACTTTTGGCGATTGCTTCCACTGTCTCTACCCCCAGCTAGCCCTTAATGAGTAAACTAGGAGTACATAATTTTGCTATATATAGGTAGAACAATGAGTTAAGGCCTATATATGTACCAAGGAAAAAAAAAAAGTTATTGTCAAGTCAATTCCGACTCGTAGTGACCCTATAGGACAAAGTAGAATTGCCCCATAAGGTTTCTAGGACCGTAATCTTTAAGGAAGCAGACTACAACATCTTTCTCTTCAGAGCATCTAGTGGAATTGAACCGCTAACCTTTCAGTTAGCAGCCAAGTGCTTAAACACTGTGCCACCAGGGCTCCTTCTATATATGTACAGGCCTAAAAAAACTGCTTTATCAGCTCAGCAAGAGAGATTTCACCTCTCAATGGCAGACTCACAAACCAACCTCATGAGACTGATGTCTAAGTTAGAAAGATCAATTTTTGAATTTATGACACACAATTAAATTTTATTAATTAAGTTACTGAATATAAACTCTTGATACCAAAACATATTTATGTTCTGAATGTATTTAAATACTAATGGGATGACTCAAAAAATACATAATCATGATGCAGACTTTAGCAATATCAGCTAATGTTTGAGCACTTAATTTGTAGGAGCACAGTAAGCCCTCAATGCATATTAACTATTGTATGTAAGTGAAAGCCACTTGTACAACCTTACCACACAGCTGCTGTGATTCCCACTTTGTAGATGAGGACTTAAGGATAAGAGAGTTTAAGTAATTGACTATCTTCTTCTAGCTACGAGGTAGCAGCACCAGGACAATAATCTAGGTCTGTCAAATTCTATCCCAGAGCAAAGATATTCTAACTTCTGCAAATCACAAACATGGTGGCAATTACAAAACTTTTGTGCATACAATGTCCCATAACATGAATGTTAAGAATATTTTCAAGTTCATGGTATTAAAACTAAAAAGCTACAGTTTCAAAATCAAGTAGAGGTAGTAGAGCACTCACATGAAGGTTTGAAATGCAGTGAACGATGAAAATCTTTCCAAGACCTCAAATACGTTTTTTTAGTGTAGGAATATTTTATGTTTTGACTTTGCCTCTTAAAAAATGAAGGAGATTTGTTGATACTAATTATGTCACTACAAACACAAGTTTGACTTCACTCTTCCCATTGAGCCTCAATACTTCTGTAGCTCTTCTAATAATGGAATCGGTGTTTCCTTCAATTAAAATATTGATGCATGATTATATCTTAGGGAGAGAGGATGAAATAAAGTGGCTCAGCCCCCTTGATCTTTTATAAATGTGTTAAATGGAGTGGTTAAAGAATTGACCCATTTCTCTAGCTATAAACCCTCACCAATTCATTATTCCACATCCTAGGTCTGGAAATTTATAGATGTGACAGTGATCATTATGGGGAAGTCTCTTTCCCTAGAGTCCTCACACAATGTCTTTCATAACCTCAGTGAACAGGCTTAGAAAGCTGATTCTATCAGCTCAGCAAGAGGAGTTTCATCTCTCAATAGCAGATTCACAGTAACCAACCTCATGAGACTGATGTCTAAATTAGAAATATCAATTTTTAAATTTACAGTAAGATGTAAGTGTTGCATGGCTGGAGAACTAGAGTTCTCTCCCTCTAGGTGTATCTACACAGCAAGAGGGAACATAATCAGAAAGTTAATTGATGCATTTGAAGTTAGAGCAAGGAGAGTTAAATAAGCAGGATTCCTCAGTGGCATCAGGCTAAGTCAGCACAGCTGATAGTCTTACCAGTGGTCCCAGAGGCATTTATAGCATTTCCCACAAAGACTGTAAATTCCTTGAGGTTAGGGACCCTATCTGTCTTAAGTCTACCATATCTACAATGCCTGGCACACAGGAGCCCCTCAATAAATATAAGTAGAGTTCATTGGCTAAGACCCCTTCGTTCAGTACTTGAGTAAACCCTGCCCACTTTTCCCCTTCTGAGACTTCCTTTCTTCTATGCATCCATGGATAATTATTTAATGGCAAGTTCTTTCATTAGGAATGCCAGTGTAGTCAAATTAGAGTCGAATATGCTGGTCAGGTAGCTAATCTATCTCTAGGTTACCTTTTGGTATTCCTGTTCTCATCCTTTTTTGCTTATGCTGCTTCCTGCTTTGGGGGGTAAGGAGCAGGGCATGCCACTACAGCACCCAAGTGCATTTTACACAAAGTTTATTTTTATGAATCTCTATGTCAACACTCCATAAAAGATATGAGTCAGTCTGTTGGCTCAGTCTGTTGTTTCTAACAGTTTCTGCTAGTTAGGAGAGAGGAGACTCAGGATATTAAGTCTGTGTTGAAGCTGATCAAGATGGAAGCTTTGGGGAAAATCAGCTGGCCACTGAATTATGCAAGCCACTGAAGATCCAGAAATGGTTTCCTTTGGTTCAGCCCAGCAGATATTTCATGTGCATTCACTCTGTTAAGTGCAGAGTTAAAGGAATTTAAGACATTCATTCATTCATTCATTCGCCTTTCTTTAACTTAGAATGATAACGTTCTATCTTTGCACTCACCTTTTTTAAACAGCCTTATCTATTTCCATCTAATTTTCATTAATATCATACTTAGCCTAAAAAAGACTCTTGATTACTTAAGAGGAAGTACGTAGAGAGATAGATAAGTAGACAATGAATTTGGAATACAAATTGTATTCAGAAAGTTAATTTCCAGCAGAAATTACCCAAGTGAAGAAGTGATACAATGAATTATCTCTTAGAAAGTGATTGCCTCAGGAAGCAACTAGGTATCAAAAAATGGGAATCTTATAACGAAAAATGACCTTCTGATACATGCTATGACATGGATGAACCTTGAAAACATTATGCTATGAAATAAATCAGACACAAAAGGATGCATATTGTATGATCCCACTTATATAAAATATCCAGAATAGGCAAATGCCTAGATACCAAAGTTTATTAGTGATTACCTGGGGCTAGTGGGCGGGAGGAATGAGGAGTTATTGCCTAAGGGGTACTGAGTTTCTGCTTAAACTCAAAAAAATCAAACCCGTTGCCGAAGAGTCGATTCTAACTCATAGCAATCGAATAGGACAGAGTAGAGCTTCCCTGTAGGGTTTCCAAGGAGTGGCTGGTAGATTCGAACTGCCAACCTTTTGGTTAGCAGCCAAATGCTTAAACACTGCACCACCAGGGCCCCAAGTTTCAGCTTAGGGTGATGAAAAACATTTGAAAATGGATAGTGGTATCATTGTACAACATGGTGAACGTACCAGTGTCACTGAATTGTACACTTAAAAATGGTTAAAATGGCAAGTGTTTTATTATCTACATTTTACCACAAAACAACATGAATCTCCTGCTCAGCTCCTCCACTACCTGTTTGTATGACTCTGGACAAGTCACTTCCCCTCTTCAAGTCTCATTTTTCTCGTGTAAGTAATGAAGAGGTTGGACTTAATAACCTACCATCTCCTCTTAGATCAGATTATGGTACAGCCCACCATTTGTGAGCTTTAAATGTTATTGAAAATTCTCTTGTCTTGTCTGCAATCTACTGCAAAAACAGTACAGCTTTTTTTTTTTTTTTATTCAAGCCACTGAGTTGGCTCCAGCTCATGGTGATCTTATATATGACAGAACAAAACATGTCCCAGTCCTGTGCCGTCTTCATGATTGTTGGTATATTTGAGCCCATTGTTGTGGCCATTGTGTCAATTCATCCCATTGAGGATCTGCCTCATGTTCGCTGGTCCCTCACTATACTAAACATGATGTCCTTCTCCAGCGATCAGACCCTCTTGATGACATGTCCGAAGTTAGCAAGTAGAAGTCTCAGAAAATATTCTGTGAACTATATGATTTTAATTGCCTAATTTTGGGAAGTAGATCTCCAGGCCTTTCTTCCTCGTTTGTCATACTCTGGAAGCTCTGCTTAAACCTGTTCACCGCAGGTGACCCTGTTGATATTTGAAATACTATTGGCATAGCTTCCAGCATTATAGCAACATACAAACCACTATAGTATGACAAACTGACAGACAGGTGGTGGATTAGTAAATTAACAAACATTTATTAAGGAAGTATTATGTGCCAAACACATTGCTAGTTATGGATTTGCCCACCGATGTCTGTCACATATCGAAATGAATTCTTTCTGAAGATCTAAAATTTGGAATGTTTAAGGTTGAATTTTCTCTCCCTGGCGGCCCTTGATTTTTTGGTGTATGATTGTTGGCTGTTGGTGTTGGGTTTTAAGCTTGGCCTTTGGTTTTAAATAGCCCTCCTCATTCAAGAAGCATATAATTAACTTCGAATGTCTGCATCCAACGCTTGTGTTTTGTACCACGAAGACAACTCCTTTGAGCACTAATGTGATTTTAAAAATAAAGATGAGTGATTCTATGTGTTCTACCTGCAAGCACAGGTCTCATTTATTTCTGCTTCCCTGGTGCCTAGCATGAAGTCTGGCCCATTTTTATTGATCAGTAAATTTTATTTCCAAATAAAAGTGTGATATTTTAACTGTTTACCTTCAAAGAGCTGTAACACAATGAAAAATCATGGACCAGAAAGAATTTCAAAAGAGTAGGTCGGTGTTTTGCACTGAAAAGGAAAGACTGCATGGGGCCATCTATGCAAATATACCGATGTTTGTTTTGCTGAGTTTAATTAATTATATTTTAAGAAAGTATATTGTAATATGTTTCATTACTAGTCACATTAAATTATCAAATGGATCAATTCGTTTTCCTAATGATTCAGCTTGAGAATCTTCTATTGTATACCATGTATATATTTGAATTTCCAAAACAGAGAATGACTTCAGCTTAGACACTGCGTCTGGCCAATGGAGATAGTCTCAAAATGTTTGGGTCATTGAGTTGTTACTGAGCCAAAGTTACTGGTCCAGAGTCCCTCCGTAGAAAAGTCTTTTCAAAGTCAACCAGACAATTTGCCCTTGGCCATTGAAAAGCAGCACTGGATTTGCTCTGTCTGTTTTGGAGAGCCAGAGCAGGGGGACTGTTATTTCCCATCAAGTATTATTTGTGAAATGAACCCTCAAATGAAAGACTGGCTTAATGTCACTGTTTAATCATTTACCATTAGTTTAACTCTATTTCAAGTGTTTTGAGCTATCCTTTAATTAAATATTATCTCATACTGTTTCTTAAAGGATCATCCTTGGGAAAAATGACACAGTATGTCTTGGGTGCCCAGTCATCCATAGTAGCCGTGGGATTTTTGTCTGCCTACCATCCTTTCTCAATTCCCTAATAATCCTGCTCAGTCCATGTGGTGCAGGTGGAGCTGATTCTTTTTCTTTTGCCTGTAGGGTGGTCATATGAACCCCAAATGGCCAACCTGAGGACCCCAGTCCCCTAGAGATGTGGCTACATCTTGGCTACCTAGAGTTCTTAAAAAAGATATTTCCTCCATGAAATTGACCTTGGGACTGCTAGTGGACATATTTCTTTTTTTTTATTTTTTAGTATTGATGTTTATTTAGTGTACTTTAGGTGAGGTTTACAGAACAAATAGTTTCTCATGAAACAGTCAGTATACATATTGTTTTATGACATTGGTTAACAACCCCACAACATGTCAACACTCTTACCTTCTCGACCTTGGAGGACCTTTTTTTTTTTTTTTTTTGGTGAAAATATGCATAGCCAAAGATACACCATTTCAGAAATTTCTGCATGTACAATTCAGTGACATCGATTACATTCTTCCAATTGTGCTGCTATTCTCACTATCCTTTTCCAAATTATTCCATTGTCTTCGACGCACTGTCCCCTAGGCTTCCCATCAAACCTTTTGAGTTGCTATTGTCAATTTGATCTCACATAGATAATTCTTTTTTTTTTTTTTGGTACCTTGGATGAAGGTTCACAGAACAAATGGTTTCTCATTAAACAGTTACTACACATATTGCCTTATGACAATGGTTAACAACCCCATGACATGTCAACACTGTCCCTTCTCAACCTTGGGTTCCCTATCACAAGCTTTCCTGTCCCTTTCTGCCTTCTAGTCCTTGTCCCTGGACTGCTGTGTCTCATTAGTCCCGTTTTGTTTTATGGGGCTGTCCAATCCCTGGATGAACAGTGAACCTCGGGAGTGACTTCACCTCTGAGCTAAAGGGGTGTCTGGGGACCGTACTCTCGAGGTTTCTTCAGTCTGTCAGGCCAGTAAATCTGCTCTTTTTTGTGAGTTAGAATTTTGTTCTACATCCTTCTCCAGCTCTGTCCAGGACCCTCTGTTGTGATCCAGGTCAGAGCAGTCAGTGGTGGTAGCCGGGCACCATCTAGCTGTACTGGACTCAGTATGGTGGAGGCTGTGGTACCTGTGGTCCGTTAGTCCTTTGGACGAATCTTTTCCTTGTATCCTGTTCTCTTCATTCTCCCTTGCTCCCAAAGGGGTGAGACCAGTGGAGTATCTTAGATGGCTGCTCACAGGCTTTTAAGACCCCAGATGCTACTCACCAAGGTAGAATGTAAAACATTGTCTTTATAAACCGTGTTATGCCAGTTGAGCTAGATGTTCCCCGAGACCATGATCCCCACAGCCCTCCATCCAGCAATTCAGTCCCTCAGGGAGTTTGGATGTGTCTATGGAGCTTCCATGACCTTTCCTTGTATAAGTTGTGCTGGCTTCTCCAGTAATGTGTACTGCCTTACCCTTCACCAAAGTTACCACTTATCTATTTAGTCCCCCCCACCACACCGCATCCCTCGTAACCAACAAAGATTGTTTCTTTTTATGTGTAAACTAGTGGACATACTTCTACCCTATGGAGAAAGAAAAACTGAGAATAAAGCCAAGAAAAGCCTAAAGAAGTACAGTCTAGATTATAGTTTAACTGCTACACTAAGTCCTGTCTTAAGATCCAACACTTGTATTTATAGTTACATGATTCAGTAAATCCCTCCTCCACTTTTTCTTCCTTAGGCTAATTTGAATGAGTTCTGTTCACTATAACCAAAAGGGTCCTGATAAATGCATCTTTTCAGGTTTGTACCATGGCTATTCTGTGCTTCTGCGTGCTCCCACCGTATTATTTCACCTCGGCTCCCCCTCCCCCAGTCAGTGATACAGCAGACCCTGTCCCTTAAAGTCACAGCCTCCCTGCTTTGTGTTTTAGGCATTAAGAGCTTTGCCAGGTACTTGACTTGCTAATTTCTCATAAAGTCATTCAGATCAATGTATGAATGGCTGTTTTTTTTTTTTTTAAAGAATATTTATGTTTTATAAAAATACTAAGGAAAAAGACAGTATTTTAAGAGGTCAGAAAGATGAAATAAAATCTAAAAAAATCAAGATACGGAAAGTAGAGTTATATGCATGGTCCTGCCATACGCCTCTGGGCTGATGGCTTGCATGTTGCTGTGATGCTGGAAGCTATGTCACTGGTATTTCAAACACCAGCAGGGCCACCCATGGTGGACTGGTTTCAGTGGAGCTTCCAGACTAAGACAGATTAGGAAGAAAGGCCTAGAAATAGACTTCTGACAATGAGTCAATGAAAAGTTTATGGGTCACAACAGAACATTGTCCAACTTGCTTGCTTTGGTTCAGGAGGGATCCATTACTGGAGGAGGATGTCATGTTGGGTGAAGTAGAGGGCCAGTGAGGTCGAGTGAGAATCTCAGTGAGACAGAATGGCACACTAGTCACAGTGATAGACTCAAACATGCCAGCGATTATGAGGATGATGCAGGACTGGGCAACATTTTGCTCTGTTGTAGATAAGGTTGCCATAAGTCAGAGTTAACTTGATGACAGCTATCTAAGCATATACAACAAGAGACACGAGAGTCTACGGATTTAGGGGAGAACTGAATTCTAGAGGAAGTGATATTGGAGTATAAATTTGAAGACTGAAGGATGAAAACATGAGAGGGAAGTTAACTGTTCCAGGAAAAGGGAAGGTCTTTCCAGAAGGAGAGACTAACTTTTGTGAAGATCCTGAACTGGAAAGATAATGTGATTTATTTGAAGAACCAGGAGAAAGCCAGTGCTCTTGAAGCATAGTGCAAGTGGGAGAGTGGCCAAAGATGAGACTGACGAGGAAGGCAGGAGACCACATCAAACAGGGGACTTTTCAAGTCACGTTGAGGGTTGTTCCCTTCCCCTTTCAAGCAATGGTAAGCCATCCTAGGATTTTAATCTACAAAGGGACACAATTAGGTTAAAGTTTTAGAAGATCAAGTGATTCTTCAGTCTGGCTCATATTAGAATCATCTGAAGAGCTTTAAAAAAATCCTGTTGCCTCATTCCCATCTTATTCCAATACAATAAAAGTACCTAGGGTGGGGCTCTGGCTCTGATAATAATAAAGCTTCCCCAGGTGATCCTAACGTAAAATCAGGCTTGCGAACCACAGACATAAGTAGTGTGAGAGATGAAGCTTAATAGCAGCACCTGTGATAGAATGGGCCAAGTCAATGCGAGTCAAGGTTACTGCCCCCGAACCTAATATTATTAGAGATTGCTTTAATAGAAGTATAGTTCCTGAATGAGGGAGGTGATTGTTCCTCCACCCTGTGCACTAGACACAGTACCCCTGAAAAATTTGTTCACGTCTCAGCACCACACTTCGAAAGAAAATTAGCCAAATTGGAACATTCTCAGTAGAGAACAAGCCGGGTGATAAAAGGAATCTAAATTGTAATGCGGAAAAATGATCAGAGGTACTGGACATGTCTAAACAATAGTCAAAAGAATCCTGAAAAAAAAAAAAAGAAAGATTATTTTGGATCCCTGTTTTCAAGTTAAGTCAAAGACCATTATGTATTCAAAGGGTAAACTTGAGGGCTCATTACATGCTAGTCCTAGGCATTGGAAATATGGCAAGAGATTATGCAGACCAAATCCCTGCCCTCATGGAGCTTACATTCTAATGAAAACGTTTTCTGGCAAAGCTTTGGGGAACCATGGGGGCACGGTCCTTTGGACCACATCACCCTTGTTCTATGTATAAGTCTGAACTTTTTTTTTTTCCGGTTGATTTGTGTTTGTTCTTTAATTGATTACCAAAAAAATTGTAAAGAACCTGGAATTAAGAACTACTTCTCCTCTTTCATTTCTCTCCAAGAAGCTGGGTACACCAAACGTGATTAATAAATAGTGGTTCATTGAACACTTGCTACGATTAGTTCTAAGGCAAAAGCTATGAAACCCCAGCTAGGAATCTGCTCCTTTAGAATTTGTAGCAGCTCCTCTCTCACTTAGATTTCCTCCCCCAATTGGTGAGATTTGTTATTGTTGTTTGTGTTAATTTAGGACTTTCCAGTTTCCAAACATAGGGACTGCTGTCGTTAATGGTGTTCGATTTTTAGAATGGTAACTTTGCACTCTTAGGATATGGAGAGAAAGTCCAGTTCTCTGCAGATGACATGTTGTTTCATCCTCGCATAACTGACTACAGATTTGGCTCACTGTTTTCCTTTCCTATGAGTTAATCTTGAGGAAAGATTTCAGTGTTATGTTTAGAGAATAAATGAAAAGTAGCTGTGTGGTTGGTTTAATGTTCCAATAAGGCATTAGGACAGTTTCGTGTCTTTAAAGTGATAGGGCCCTATTATGTAAAGGTAAAGTAGCAGAAAAGTTAACTAGGGCAATCAAATAGTTTATCTTAAGAACTTGCAGTAATGCGAGAGTCATTTCTGCTTTTAAGTAAGAAACAAACAAACAAACAAAAACCTAAGCTGAAATTTAATGGATACTTATCATGTGACAGGCACTGTAGTAAACACTTTCTGTGGGTTATCTCACCAAATTCTCAACAATTCTATGAGGTAGGTTCTGTTAATGCCTCCATTTACAGATGAGGAAATTGAGATCCAGAGAGGTTAAGCAGGCTGACCAATGTCCACAGCAAGTAACAGGCAGAGCTAAGATTAAACCCAAGCTCCTCAGAAGAAAGGTCTGGCTATCTGTGTCCAAAAAAATCCATCATTGAATACCCTACGGAACACAGTTTTACTCTGACACACATGGGGTTGTCGTGAGTTGGAATTGGCTCAGTTGCAGCTGATTTTATCTGATTAAAAGCCTACTCTCTTGAAGGCTACATGATACCACATGATGCTGAAATAGAGAAAGCACATAGAAAAGTAACAAGAAGCCAGTTTTCTAGCCTCAGCTCTGGCATTAACTGTCTCTGAAACTCTGGACAAGTCATCTCATCTGTCTGAGCCTTCGTTTCCCTTTGCAAAATGAAGAGTAGAAGCAATTTCGATTGGATGGTCTCTGGGGTTCTTTCCAACTCGAAATTTCTCTGATTCTGTAATTGCATCCTGACCTTAGACGTGCACACACACGCACCCGGCGCGCGCGCGCGCGCGCACACACACACGCACGCACGCACGCACGCACGCACGCACGCACGCACGCACCGTATCAAGGCAAAAAATCTAATCCTGCTAAAAGTGCCCCTTTCAATTGGATGCTAAGCCCAAGACCTCACCACATCCTATTATTTACATTACAATCATCCCTCAGGAACATACAACACTTTTAAAATCTAGCAAGCCAACTCTTAAGAATAAACTGCTAATGGGGTGTGATTTTTGGAAGTAAAATGTTTGTAGCAAGAAAGAGAAAAAAAAAAAAAAACCCAGAAAACTCAAAACAAATGCTGCTCTCTCTTTAAATCATCTCTTTTCTACAATGTTACCTTGACAACTTAGCTTTGGCTCTTTAGCTATGGGGGTTTTTGGTGTGGGAAAAGAGGGGTGTTCTATCTTTTGAGATCTCTTCGTGTTTTATGGAGAGAGGAAATGTCAAATGTAGACCACCAAATCTGGGAGAATGCACACAGGACATCTTGGCATAGTGTCATCCAGAAATAATCACAGGCTTACAGAATTAGGATGCCTTCTGATTAAAGGTACATTCTTTTCTGCCCTC
Source organism: Trichechus manatus latirostris (assembly GCF_000243295.1). Taxonomy (NCBI): domain Eukaryota; kingdom Metazoa; phylum Chordata; class Mammalia; order Sirenia; family Trichechidae; genus Trichechus; species Trichechus manatus. Next base: position 26,324,219 of record NW_004443947.1, on the reverse strand, counting down.
TAATTCCCATAACCATAATGCACATTGCAACAGCCTGTGAAATGTTACATTTTTGGACCAGAATGGTTAAGGAGCAGAGAGCAACAAAAGTGCCTGCAAAATAATTGCATTATTTTTAGTGGCAGCAGCCACAGATTTACATACATATCAGGATGTGGGGACAACTCTGAAGCACTGAACCAGCGTGGAAATGCTAAAAATATTGTTCCCCCTCCAGCAACTGAAATTTCCAGCAAAAACTTAGGCAATGGCAGGTAGGGAGATCAAATTAAAATTTGTATCTCTCAGCTGTAATAGGCTCCTTATCAGGGCTGGCAAGAGCTCAGGAGGCTAACAGGGGTCAGCCTGGGACTCCAGGTGGAAGGAGTATGTTACAAAGGGACAGGATTGAGCAGAAGAAAGAGAGGCGTTATCTCCAGCATCTAGCACCACAGAGTGGAGCCCGTGTGGAGAATGGCTGAAAAATCAGAATTGGTTCTAGAAGTGGTTTCTTTTCTGGTTGTGAGTGTGAGCCCAGCAGAGGCACGGGCGCTGGTGCAGGGGAGCGAGCCTGTGTTTGACACATGTGTTTCCCATTGATAGCTGGAGACAGCCCAGTAGCTGTGCATTGGCCTGACAAAGCCGTATTGAAGTACAGACAGAGCACAGTTTCAGAGCAGTCAGAGAAAGAACGGGAATGCTGTTCAGGAAATTCTTCAGGCATGGGCAGGGACTTGGCTGCAATTCTGCAGTTGGAAAATCTGACTGGGGCAGCTTCTGAACACAGGCTGGGCCTGCTCACACTCGGCAGGCCACACCGCCGCCTAGCTCAGAGCGTCTCAGCACATCCCAGACTGCAAGCGAGTTCCATCCGTTTCCACCCGCCGCTTTGTGAAGCAGACAAGAGAGGTAGGGACTGTTCAGTTCCTGTGTGTTCATGCCTTTCTTCACTTTACAGGCTCCCTGCTGTTTGTTTGCAGGCACTCCCTGTTTTTTGGTGTGTGCATGTGTGTGTGCTTGTGAGTTAAAAAGTTAGAACTCGACCACTGGAACGCTTGGTGTGATGTTAGAATCTTTCCTGTCCCCAGCCCCCTTCAGGATCTGATTTTCAGCAGGGCAGAGACACTTTTTAAAGTTAGAGTGTCTCTGGCAACATTATTGTGAAAGAGAAAAGTATGTGAATTCCTCATATTGTCTGTCACCCTGCGCCAACCTTCTGTGACTTCCTTTCTGCGTGGAAAGACAGAGTTCATTGGCTGAAAGATAATTTTAGATGGAACTGTGTGTCTTCTTTGCTCCAGAAGAATTCTGAGACAGACAGTTTTAGCAGAAAATGGCTCTCATTTTAGGAGGAAATCAGAGTTTGAAGTTTTCTATTTTGGATCTCATTTTCAGGGTGAAGGAACAAATGTGAGTTCCAGGCATTTTATATCATTATGTAGGATTTTGACTGTTGTTAAGGAGCCTGGTGACCTGTTTACTCGGAAATACGCTGGATCAACTCTTGTCATTCTGTTTCTATAATCAGTTTCAGTTTTTCTCAATTGACAAAGTAACTTGAAGTTACACTCTCATAAATTACTTCTGTATTTTGCAAATTAGACACCATAAAAGAGTGATAGGAAACAATAATGTACTCAAAATAATTGTTAACAATGGAGACAGAATGGTTTGTGTTTTCTTTTATTGAGTAATCAGTTAAATGCATTGCTGAAAAGTGCTTTTTTAAAAAAAATCAAATTTCAAATAATTTTCAGTAAAAGAGGAATCTTAGTTTTCTTCTTCAGTTTTGGCTCCTTACTCAACACATATCAGCTGTAATGGAATATAGACGCTTTCCCCAATGGCCATACTTCATCCATTGCTCATGGGGTTGCCATGATCAGAAGCCTACTAAAGGATGACAGCTAACAACAACATTCTATATGTAGCATGTAGTAAGTGTGTAATTACAATGTAATTATATTCAATAAATTGATTCAGCTCAGAAGAAGCTGGACTAACCCTCACTACTGCATTATGGTTACTGATAGAGCAATTTATGGTGCTTTCCAAAGGGGGACTTGGCCAAGAGTTTGGTTGGAGAGACAGATGAATGAATGGATATTGGATACTTCTTGAATAGTCAAAGAGGGACTAGACCTCTTAGGTTAGATCGTCATGAAAACAGACGTGTATACTTCAGGATTTTAAAATCTCTAAGCAAGTAAATAATAGTAGAAAGGTTAGTAGGTGAATGAAGAGAAAAGAGCTCAGGTTTCTCATACGTTCCTCTGGGTAGCATATAGGATGAATAGAAACAAGATTTTAGTCAGTGGAGGCAGAAGTTCTGTCCTATTGGTGGAAGGTCATGATTTTCAGCTAGCAATTTGATTCTTTTCCTAATTTTGCACTCAGAAGAGGGAATGGGGCGGGTATGACTGGCAGCAGGATTTCTTATTCCAACACATGGCTCATGAACATATTCTTCACCAACCGTATCTCTTTGTGTTGAGTTGGGATGGAGGAGGGTTTGGAAATTGCAGGACTTGGGACAAGGAAGGGTGCAGTTGGAAGCCAGGATAGACAGTTACTAGACTTTGTTTTTTTTTCTGAAGTGCCTACTGAGTGAACAAAATGCCAAGACAGATTAGGAACTGACGTGAACCATAGCCAAGCTTACTGCCAGTGAAAAAGGAGACTCAACTGAGCTCTAATGTAATACTCCTCTAAATTTAGTGTGCTTCAAGCATTGAGTGGAAGAGGCATGAAATAGTACCTCCAGGTTGGAGGATTATGAAAAGCAGAGTCTAAAACTTGGGAGAGAGTCTGCAGGTTCTGTCTTTTAGAAGCAAGGAAGGGAAAAATCAAGCCTCCCATGACATTTGGGAAAAAAAAAAAAAAAAGGACAGAGGAAAAATCTAGGGCAGAGTGTACAGAGTGTAGGCAGTCAGGAGAGAGAAGTGTCCACACCACAAACTGGGCAGTGGAGGGTAGAGGGCAGAGATCTGTACCCAGGGATGAAACATACATATCACAGACATCATGAAAACCACCAGGCACTAATTTGTTCAGCTTGATATGTGTGGATGAACCAAGGCCACAGTTAGAGAATTCTTTTACCCTCTTCACAATAGGATACTCATAGCCTGTCCTGTGATGCCTTCTGGAAGTAATCAGAGAGCACAGTCTGTAAGATTGGCAGCACCCGAGGGTTCAGATTTCCCAAGCAGGGAGAGGCAGGCTCTTAAGTTCTTATTTTTAACCCATATTTGTTCTTTCCAGAGATATTCCTCCTTGGGGTGTTGAGTGAAGGGACCAGCTGGAAATGGATAAGTGACCACAGTGAGCAAAGCTTATCCAAGGTCCTACCCATGGGCATTTTGTTATTAAGACAGCTTTTGAAAGGGAATACAAAATGTTACCTATGCTTTATGAACAAATTTCTTTAATGTTATTTATTTACTTATTTTAAAAATGCCGCCGTGTGCCACATTTTTTTGGTCAAAGTGTTTATTTCATAAATTGGTTTTATCCGATTAGGTGGTTCATAGAATTATAGATTTGAGCAGCTGGAAGGGACCTGGACAATTCTCTAGTCCACTGTTTCTTCAGTTTGACTTACGTTGTTGTTGTTAGTTGCCTTACATAAAACAAAGCTAAACGTTGCCTGGTCCTGTACAATCTTCATCAACATTTTATGTTTCCGTATATTGGTGTAGCTATTGTGTCAGTCTATCTCATTGAGGGTTTCCTTCATTTTTGCTGACTCTCTGCTTTACCAAACATGACATCCTTTTCTAGTGATAGGTCTTTCCTGATGACACATCCAAAGTAAGTGAACCAAAATTTTGTTAGCCTCAATTCTAAGGAACATTAGAGTCATATACAGATCACTTTTTAACAGGGATATAAAAAAAATCCATACCCCTGTTGTTGTAGTAATTATTTTTAATATTATTACTTTATACTATACTATCAAATATGTACAGACCAAAAAGACTCACCTAGAAGTTACTTCTTTAGTGAATCATTCTCAAGAAGCTATAACACTAAAACAAATTTACAAATAAGATGCAAAGAAATCTATGTAACAATAATAATAATAATAAATTATCAATGTTGATTTTTTATATAGAGGATGTTGTACTGGGATTAAATAAGATTTACAGCGTAAACCCAGGACTGACAGTTATCTAGAGATTATTTTGATTAGCACACCCATTCTGATGTGTCTTAGATGGACACTTGATTCTTCTACCACTTTCTCTCTTCAACTCTACTTTCACTTGCATGCTATGGTGTCCTTTAACCTGCATCTGGAAGGCATGTACCATTTTGTGCTATATCACAGTCTCCTTCTTTCTTATTATGACAATTAGAATGGAACCACTTATTGCCTACACAATAAAATAATGAATGCAAACACAGATAATAAAATTATGTGGTGGTAACCCTTGGTCATTAGTTGAAACCACATTGTCAAGAACAGAATTTGTTTAAATAAAATAAGCAAATAAAAACTAAAAAAAAAAAAAAAAAAAAAAGCAAAATCAGCTTTGGTAGAGAATGCTCAGGTTCCTGAGAAGGCCTGAGGATCCCTGGTGGTCTTGGGCTGGAGGCTAAGAGACACTGTTCCTGCCCAGTTCTGGTTCCAGGGAGGTACCCATACAGGAATCCAAGGAGGAATGGCTCTGGGAAGACCCCTGTCAGCTTTTCTACTGTAACCCCAGCCATTTTTGTTGGTTTCATATACTGGAGTTCTGCAAGACATTACCTTTGAAAAAGAGGATTTTACTGCTCTATCAGCAAGGATTGCATTTGGTTGCAGGTAATAGAAACCTGGCTCATGGAAACTATTTTAGTAATGTAGTGCTGCTGAAGCAGAAACACCACAAGTGGATGGCTTTAACAAACAGAAATTTATTTTATTACAGTCTAGGAGGCTAGAAGTCCAAATTTGGGGAGCTAGCTCAAGGGGAAGGCTTTCTCTCTCTGTCAGCTCTGAGGGAAGGTCCTTGTCATCAATCTTTCTCTGGGTCTAGGAGTTTCTCAGCAGAGGGACCCTGGGTCCAAAGGATATGTTCGACTCCCGACACTTCTTTCCTGATGGTGGGAGGTCCTTCTCCTCTCTGCTTGCTTCTCTCTTTTATGTCTCAAAAGAGATTGACTCAAGCTACAACCTAATCCTGTAGATTATGTCTTGCCTCACAACATAACTGCCTCTAATTCTGCCTCATTAATATCATAGAAGTTAGGATTTTCCACACATAGGGTAATTATATCAGATAACAAAATGAAGGACAACAACACAATACTGGGAATTATGGCCTGGACAAGTTGACGCTCATTTTGGTGGGACAAAATTTAATCCATAGCAGAAACCTAAACACATAAGGCTTTCTTTTTTGCATGTTGATACAGACCAGATATAGACAGTTTGGACTGCTGCAACAGTTTACCAATGTCCTGAAGGACCAAGGCTTCCTCTTTACTCCATTCTCAGCACCTGAATTCATCTCTCCGTGCTGCAACTCCAGTGTCATGTTCAAGTCAGTGCAAATATTTCTCCTCATGATCCTTTGCCCCCTGAATCAGGAAAGGACACCTTCCTCTTTCAACTTCCCCTCATGCCTCAAAATACATAGCCAGAACTCAGTCACATGCCCACAGATCAGGCACTGGTCCCAAGGAATGATATCACTATCACTGGTTTAGGGAAGTCATGATTCACTCTCTGAGTCTGTAGTTTTTGTTGTTGAATGCCATCAAGTCGCTCCAACTCATGGCAACCCCACACGCATCAAAACAACATGCTGACTTCTGGCAAAATGGCACTCTAGGCAGAAGCACCACGCCACCCCTCCATAGCAAAGATCCAAAAAACTAAGCCAAACAGAGAAAACAACAGTCCTGAAACCCTAAAACATCAAATGAAGAGATAAAAAACTCAGCCAAGCACCAAATGGAGTGAGAAAATTGACAGAGAATGGAGAGCAATGAGAGATTCAGGCAGAGGTCCCCTATCAGCTAACGCAGCACGGATCCGCCATCTTGGACTCCTATTGGAGACCAGCAAACGGGGTACGAGAAAGCAGCTTCACGGAGCATCCAGCGGGAGACAAAACAACTGGTAATTTGCGATATACACTTTCCC
>NW_004443947.1:26311676-26312785 GCF_000243295.1 Trichechus manatus latirostris | reverse complement strand
ACAAGGGCCCAAAGTCCATCAAATGGGGAAAAGACAGTCTTTTTAACAAATGGTGCTGGCAAAACTGGATATCCATCTGCAAAAAATGAAACAGGACCCGTACCTCATGCCGAATACAAAAACTACTTCAAAATGGATCAAAGACCTGAATATAAAGCCTAAAACTATAAGGTTCATACAAGAAAAAATAGGACCAACACTACAGGCCTTAATACATGGCATTAACAGGATACAAATCATAACCATCCACACACAAACCCCAATAGATAAGCTAGATAACTGGGATCTTCTAAAAATCAAATACCTATGCTCTTCAAAAGACTTCACCAAAAGAGTCAAAGAGAACCTACAGACTGGGAAAAAATTTTTGGACAGTACAAGTCAGAAAAAGGTCTAATCTCCATAATCTACAAGAAAATCCAACACCTCTACAACAAAAAGACAAGTAATCCTATTAAAAAATGGGTAAAGGAAATGAACAGACACTTCACCAAAGAAGATATTCAAATGGCCAACAGACACATCACTAGCCATTAGAGAAATGTGAATTAAAACCACAGTGAGATACCATCTCACCCCAGCATTACTGGCATGAATCAAAAACACTGGAAATAACAAATGTTGGAGGGGCTGTGGGGAGATTGGAACTCTTACACACCGCTAGTGGGAATGGAAAATGATACAACCGTTTTGGAAAATGATATGGCGTTTCCTCAGAAATCTAGAAATAGACATACCTTTTGATCCAGCAATCCCACTTGTACGAATATATCTTAGAGAAATAAGAGTCACTCGAATAGACATATGCACACCTATGTTCATGGGAACATTGTTCACAATAGCAAAATGATGGAAACAACCTAGTTGCCCATCAACAGATGAGTGGATAAACAAACTGTAGTACATACACACAGTGGAGTACTACCGAATGAGAAAGAACAATTATGAAATCTGTGAAGCATCTTATAATATGGGTGAAACCGGAGGAAGTTATACTGAGTGAAATCAGTCAATCACAAGAGGACAAATATTGTATGAGACCTCTATTTTAAAAACCCATGAAAAAGTTCACACACAAAATGTAACAATCTTTGTTGGTTACCAGGGAT
>NW_004443947.1:26286503-26310774 GCF_000243295.1 Trichechus manatus latirostris | reverse complement strand
GATGTCACTGAACTGTGCATGTAAAATTTTTGAAATGGTGTATCTTTGGCTATGTATATATCCCCCCCCCAAAAAAAAGGTCGAGAAAGCAGAGGGTTGACATGTTGTGGGGTTGTTAACCAATGTCGTAAAACAATATGTGTACTACTGTTTCATGAGAAACTATTTGTTCTGTAAGCCTTCACCTGAAGTACATTTGAAAAAAAAAAAAAGCAAACATGCTGCTGGGTCCTGTGCTGTCCCCATGATTGGGTGGGGATTGTACCATTGTGATCCATAGAATTTTCATTGGCTGATATTCAGAGTTACGTCACCAGGCCTTTCTTCCTAGTCCATCTTGGTCTGGAAGCTCCAGTGAAACCCTGTTTAGCATCATTGCATGACACCAACCTCCACTGACAGACTGGTGGTAGCTGTATGTGAGGCACATTGTAAGAGCCCATAATTTCAGATCAAGGGCTTTCTAAGTTCTGTACATGTTGATGTTGTTGTTAGGTGCCATCAAATCACCTCCAACTCATAGTGACCCTCCCTATAACAGAAAGAAATACTGCTCGGTTCTGCGCCATCTTCAAAATCATTGTTACGCTTGAGCCGATTGTTGCAGTCACTGTGTCAGTCCATCTTGTTGAGGGTCTTCGTCTTTTTCATTGACCCTCTACTGTACCAGGCATGATGTCCTTCTCCAGGGACTGATCCTCCCTGGTAACATGTCCAAAGTATGTGAAACAGTCTCAACCACCTAGCTTCTAAGGAGCATTCTGAGTGTACTTCTTCCAAGACGGATTTGTTTGTTCTTTTGGCAGTCCATGGTGTATTCAGTATACTTCGCCAACACCGTAATTCAAAGGCATCAATTCTTCTTTTATCTTTCTTTTCATTGCCCAGCTTTTTCGCATGCATATGAAATTGAAAACTCCATGGTTCGGGTTAGGTGCATCATAGTCCTTAAAATGACATCTTTGCATTTTAACACTTTTAGAGAGGTCTTTTGTAGCACATTTGCCGAATACAGTGAGTTGTTTGATTTCTTGACTGCTGCTTCCGTGGATGTTGATTGTGGATCCAAGTAAAATGAAATCCATGACAACTTCAGTCTTTTCTCCGTTTGCAGTGAGGTGGTTTATTGGTCCAGTTGTAAGGATTTTTGTTTTCTTTATGTTGAGGTGTAATTCATACTGAAGGCTGTAGTCTTTCATCTTCATCAGTAAGTCCTTCAAGCCCTCTTCACTTTCAGAAAGCAAGGTTGTGTCATCTGCATAACACAGGCTGTTAATGAGCCTTCCTCTAATCCTGATGTCCCATTCTTCTTCATATATTCCAGCTTCTCAGATTATTTGCTCAGCAGACAGATTGAATAAGTATGGTGAAAGGATACAACCCTGACAAAACCTCTCCTGACCTTAAATCATGCAGTATCCCCTTGTTTTATTCAGACTACTGCTTCTTGATCTACGTGCAGGTTCCTCATGAGTACAATTAAGTGTTCTGGAATTCCCATTCTTGCAATGTTGTCTATAATGTGTTATGATCCACATAGTCGAATGCATTTGCATAGCCAATAAAACACAGGTAAGCATCTTTCTGGTATTCTCTGCTTTCAGCCAGTATCCATCTCACACCAGCAATGACGTCCCTTATTCAACATCTTCTTCTGAATCCGACTTGAATTTCTGCCAGTTCCCTGTCAATGTACTGCTGCAACCACGTTTGAATAATCTTCAGCAAAATTTTACTTGCATGTGATATTAATGACATTGATAATTTCTGCATTGTGTCAGATCACCTTTCTTTGGAATAGGCATAAATATGGATCTCTTCCTGTTGGTTGGCCAGGGAGCTGTCTTCCAAATTTCTTGACACAGATGAGTGAGCACTTCCAGCACTGCATCCAGTTTGTTGAAACATCTCAGTTGCTATTCCATCAATTCCTGGAGCCTTGTTTTTCGCCAGTGTTTTCAGTATAGCTTGGACTTCTTCCTTCAGTACCATGAGGTCTTGATAATATACTACCTCCTAAAATGGCTGAATATCGACCAATTCGTTTTGGTAATGTGACTGAATTCCTTCCATCTTTTGATGCTTCCTGCATCTTTCAGTATTTTTCCCACAGTAGTGGGTGGTGTAGTAACTCGAGGCTTAAATTTTTTTCTTCAGTTCTTTCAGCTTGAGAAATACCAAACGTTTTCTTTCTTTTTGTTTTTCTAACTCCAGGTCTCTGTACATTTCATTATAATACTTGACTTTTTCTTCTTGAGCTGCCCTTTGAAAGCTTCTGTTCAGCTCTTTTATTTCATCATTTCTTCTATTCACTTTAGCTACTTTATGTTCAAGAGCAAGTTTCAGAGTCTGATATCCATCTTGGTCTTTTCTTTCTTTCCTGTCTTGCTTTCTTCACGTATGATGTCCTTGATGTTATGTCCTTGATGTTATCCCACAACATATCTGGTCCTCAGTCATTAGTGTTCAGTGTGTCCAACTTATTCTTGAGATGGTCTCTAAGTTCAGGTGGGAAATACTCAAAGTCGTACATATCCGAGTTCTATTAGCATTGAAGAGCAGGGAGGATGTCTGTGGGGAAGCAATGGACAAAAGATATATTTTTTGTGTAAGAAACACAGGTAATCCAAAATAAGGGTAATGCTTCATGTCCCTAAGTCTGGTGTTGAGTCTATGGTATATTCCTTGGCTCCATAATTACAGCTAAGTGCTATTTAGAAGCCATGCTAAAGAAAGTAACATTACAGTCAGCCCTCTGTATACGCGAGTTCCACATCCACAGATTCAACCAACCGCGGATCGAAAATATCCAGGAAAAAAAAATAAGTTCCAAAAAGTAAAACTTGAATTTGCAATGCACTGAGCATGATGCTGAATCCACGTGTATGCAGTGATGTGTAGTCATCCCCTGAGTTAGCCACCTGCCATTTCACAGGTTCTCAGTCTCTCTCCAGCACTTATCTTCTGAGCACTGTTCACCTGGCATCTCATTTGTTTGCTAGTTGTGTTGCGTGCACCTTTGTATCTGTGAAAAAATGTCTCCTAAAAAGCAGTGAAGTGATCAAAGCAGTCCCTCCAAGGCTAAGTGTGAGGCAGTTGAAAGCAAGAGGAAAGAGTTTAAGGCTAGTAAGCGATGGCTAGCTAGCTCTGTAAAGCACTACAGCCTCAAGAACTTCAAGATCATGGGTGAATCTGCATCGACTGATGCCCAAGCGACATCAGCATTCCCAGAAGAGCTCAAGATGCTCGCAGAAGGGAAAGGCTACCTTCCAGAGCAAGTCTTCAATTGTGGTGAAACTACTATTTACATAGTATTTACATTGTATTAGTATCATAAGTAATATAGAGATGATTTAAAGTATACAGGAGGATGTACATAGGTTATATACAAATACTATGTCATTTTTTATAAGAGACTTGAGCCATCCTTGGATTTTGATATTTGCAGGGTTCCTGGAACCAATCCCTCACAGATTCTGCAGGACAACTATATAATGGAGTCTTAGTGTTGAAAGGTCCCTCAGAAATCACCTAGTTCCATGGTTTCTCAAAACCTACAGAATTAGAGTTATCTCAGGTTAGAGTTGAAGAATCTCTATATTTTTAAAAGCTCCCTACCCTCCACCCCATAATTCTGTTGAAGCAAGCAGACACTGGTCCACAGAACTGGGCTTGTTTAACACTCTTGTGGCTGAGTCTTTCATCTACCTCAGGAATCCCATCTACAGCCTTCCTAACAGATGTCAGCCAGATGTGACATTGATGCCTTCAGTGATGAAGAACCTCACTACACTGACAGGCAGCGTGGGCCGTTGTTTCTTATCTTAAGCCTCCTTAGTTTGAACCAAATTGCCTTTCTTTACTTTCTAACCCATGACCCTTGTCACAAGCTCTGAAGCCACATCTGATGGTAGTGGCAGTGCTTGGGTATGGAGGTTTGATGGGTATGGAGGTAGGACAGAGTAAATGTGGAGGTGATTAGAAATCTCGGGTTAGGTCCTGTTCTACCAATTTCTGGAACTTAGTTTTCCCATTTGTAAAATGGAATCTGATGCCTCTAAAGTGTTTTCTATTTCTTACAATATACGATTTTTATAATTCTGAGGTTCTCCTCTTTCTTTAAGAATGTTTCTTAGTCCTCCTTTCTCAAGTCTGGACATCTTGAATTACTTGACCCACATTTCATCTTTTCCTTTACTATTTATTCTCTTTACCTTTCTCTAAACACATTTCAGACCCCAGGTGGCACAGTGCAAGAGCTTGGCTGCTGACCAAAAGGTCATCAGTTTAAATCCACCAGCTGCTCCTTGGAAACCCTACGGGGCAGTTCTACTGTGTCCTAGAGGGTCGCTGTTAGTTGGAATTGACATGACGGCAACACTTTTTTTTTTTTTTTTAAACACATTTCAGTTAATCGACTCCTGGCAAAGATATAAGTCTCTGAATCCAATTGAAGTCATCAAACCAGTGCATATGACATGATCAGGGCACCATACATCTATTAACCAGAGGGCAAGAGAGAGATTGTAAGGTTGAAAAAGCCCACCGAGAGATAATGGGAGGTGGGATGATCTTGTAGCAGAAAAGAGCAGTTATATCATGCACTGAATCCCCAAAAAGTTCAGGCTCTGAGTCAGAGAGACCCAGGTTGGAAACCTGGCTATGTGACTTTGGGCAAGTGATATCATCTCCACGTGGCACAATTTTCTCGTCTTTAAAATGGGCATGATAATAATACTTACCTCATAGTGAAGTTATGAGATTGTGCACACAATGCATTTAGCATGGCACCTTGCACCCAGTAAGCACTTAAATCCTTTTGTTGGTGTTAGCTGCTGTTGAATCAGTCCCTGACTCATAGTAACCGTATATACAACAGGATTAGACCATTGTGATCCCTAGGGTTTTCATTGGCTGATTTTCAGAAATAGATCACCAGGCCTTTCTTCCTAGTCTATCCTAGTTTGGAAACTGCTGAAATCTGTTCAGCAGCATAGCAACACACAAACTCCCACTGACAGGTGGGTGGTGGCTGCGCATGAGGTGCATTGGCTGGGAATCAAACCCAGGTCTCCCACATGAAAGGCGAGAATTCTGTCACTGAACCACGAAAACCAAAGACTCATTGCTGTTGAGTCGATTCTGATTTCATAGCAGCCTTATAGGACAAAGTAGAACTGCCCCATAGGGTTTCCAGGGCTGTAATCTTTACGGAAGCAGACTGTCACATCTTTCTCTTGTGGAGTGGCTGGTAGGTTCGAACCACCGATCTTTCAGCTAGCAGCTGAGTGTTTTAACCAATGCACTACCAGGGCTCATTACTGAACCACCACTGCCTCTTAAATACTTTAGATGTGTATAATTAATGTTAACTGAGATAGCACTAGACAAACTGATAAAGAATGCTATAGGCAGATCAAGATAAAATGAAGAGTTGAGACAATCAGCATAAGGAGAGGATGTTTTACACTGAATTGTCCACGTTGCTTTTTCTATGTTGTGCAAATTTCTCTGTAGAGTCCACCATCCCCTTTATTTCACCTCTGCTGCCACACAGGAACGTGATGGTCTTCATTACTGTTTCAAATTCCTGTTGCAAGGCATGAACCACCTCATATAAAGGAAGCCATGTAAGCTGTGGCCCCTGACCTACCCCACAGACAGGTCTGCAGGACTGGGGGAGGACTGTGTCACCACGGTTCACTTCGTATATAAATCTTGTGAGATTGGTTTGCTCTGAAATTGTTGCTGGTGGTTGTACTAATGGAGCTCCGGATGTGTAGGTAGATGCGGATGCCAGCGTTTTATTTTTCTTTTTAACCGATAAAGCAATGGCACCTATTAAAGCACGCATCAGTCCCTGATAAAAACTGTATTGCCAGGGATTAGAAACTCCCTCCTTGTTCAGACCACTTTCCCTTTCCAGGGTAATAGGATCAGACTCTCTTGTGAGCACCCTGACTTCCAAATAATATAGTTCTTGAATGGCTGCAAATCAATCAGTTACCTGTCACAGTCGAAGTATTCAGCCACTGAAACTGCTTTCATTGAACTCATACTTAATAAATATCAGAGCTGGCGCCTTTCTGCAAACAAATAGTTTGACAACACCCTGCGGTACTAAATCTGATTGGGGTTGTGGTACCCTTCATTGCATATTCAATGAGAGAAAGACTGCTGAAGAGGGGACGCAGGTGAGGAGCAGAGCCATGCTCCTTCTGTTCTTGTTCTTCCTCACGGTTGTCGTTCCTCCTCACTCTTGTTCCATACTCGTTCTCACTCTTGCCCTCCCTTTCTTTATTCTATTCCCTCTTCCCATCGCCACTTCTTTTTCTCTTTCTCGTTCGTGCGGAGTGTATTTACCAAAGTTTATAGCCTGCTTCGCTGGGTGGTCAGGAATCTGGACAGCATTACTTTTCCAGTCAAATGACTAACATTAACACCTGAAGTTGGCAGTGACCTCAAAGATTTGTGGCCTCACTTCCATCTCTGACAAAACTATTCCTGATATTTCCTAGGCTGAGGATCCAAACGGCAATTCACAAACCAGCAACCCGAGGGATGGCCTGTAGGTGCATTTTGGCTCAGGAAGTGTTTCTTAAAGTCCTAATGTAGTTACAAAGCATTTAAACATCAGGAGATATCACATAAAAAGCTACATACCTAGATTCTCTAGAAAAAACTGAGGATTGGTATCACCAGCCTGCCTTCTGACGACATAGCAGTTGGTGGTATGTGGTAGCTCCTGTTCTGTTCGACTTGAAGAGGGCATGGGCTATCAATTCATTGACCCCACCTTCCTGATTCTCGTGGGTGTTTACAGTAGTGAGCTCTATCCTTCTCAATAGGGTGGCTCGTGTGAACCACAGAACTCAGGAAATGATATGAGTGACCATTTTCTCAATTCTCTCGAGGACGGGACATGCAGTACAGTATCGAGGCATAGGAGAGATGCTAGGTCATTAGGACTCAATTGTGTTAGAAAACGCCGTTGAGATGGCAAAGCCTCTACTGAGAAGAGGTTCAGTGGGACAGCGTGGTGGTTAAGAACAGTTCTCAGAAGTTAAACGTTTCTTGGACTAACCACCTCACAGGATTGTAGGGAGGAATAAAACTGTTACATGTGATAGAAATCAGAATAGTGATTGCCTCTAGGGAAGGGGAACAAGGTAACTTTCTGGGGTGATGGAAACGTTCCCTATCTTGTTTGAATGTTGTTTACACAGTTGTGTAAATTTATTGAACTGTATAGTTAAGATCTGTGTATTTCACTGTAAGTAAATTATATTTCAGTAGACATGCCTACATACATATATGCAAGCCTGCATGCATGGTGCTTGGCAAAGTGCCTGGTGTGCAGTAAGGACATAACTTTTAGCTATTATTATAATCATGCTTATTTTTGAATTTCACATGACTAAAAATGAGGAAATAAAGAGCTTTTCCTCTCAGACTACAGGTATTATTACAAGCATTTGAGAGCACAGATAATAGCTAAAGATCTTTGCCAAACACAGCTATCAAGGGAGAATCTACTGGATCAATGATAGTTTCATGGAAGTATGAGTCACTATAGAGGGATGTTGCCTAACTTGTTGTTGCTGGTTTTTCAGGATGCTGTAAAAATTTAAGGGTTTCAGAGACACAGCAAAGATAATGTAGTAGTTGAGAGAAAATGCCTGCAGTTAGAGTAGCAAACACCCTGCCATAACCACAATAATCACTCAATAATAAATTCAAGTCAACTCGAATTGACTTAAAATTAATACCCATGTTGTGAAATTCCAGCTACAACAATTACAAAAAATGTTTTTAACTAGTAACTATGCTGTTCTCTGCAAGTATCCATATGTATCCAGAGGGATTTGACACTCAAGAGTTGAAAGAACTGACTTAGCAGCCAGGCAACTCTTGGTTCAGATTATCCCTATGTGTTTAACAACCTGAGTGACTTTGGACAGGTTACTTAACATCTCTGTGTCTGAGTTGGCTCGACTGTAAACTAGGGGTGATGATAGTACTTACTTCACAATCCTATGACCATAAGGATTAAATGAGTTAAATGAAGTATTTAGAATAGTGCTTAGCATGAAATGAGATGGATTGACAGAATAGCTGCAACAGTGGGTTCCAACATACCAATAATTGTGTGGATGGCATCATACCTGCTGTGTGGATGGCATCATACCTGTCATGTTTTGTTCTGTTACATACATAAGGCTGCTATGAGTCAGAGGCAACTCGACAGCAACTAGCACACATACAACTATTTTGCAAGTGTATGCTGTTACTTTTGTATGCTTTCTTTATGTTGGGAAACTGATGGTTTTGTTGTGATTTGCCTTTGGGTATTGTTCAGAAAGCATGTGTATAGGGCTTGATGAAATTGTATGAAGTAGGAGTTCAAGTTGAAAAGACTGGAGCCTGGGATTTTTGAGAAACATATTGGTTTTCAGATTATAGACTGGCTTTGTCACTTACACTGTGACCTTGGTTATCTTTCACCTCCCTGAACTAGGTTTTCCCATCTAGGTTTTCCAAGGTTTGGACTTTATGTTGTCCACGTTCCCTCAAGTTTTGTGTCCAGTTCTCTGATCGTAAGTGTTTGAGTCATGTTCATTATTACTTTATCACACAGCTTGGTCCCCATTTCACAGAAAAGCTGTAGTATTTCTGCTGTGATTATCATTACCTGGTTCTTGCCAGGATCACCCATGAGGATTTAAAAAGCTCTGGCCTTGTACAACACGATGTGGTGGGCTTGCTGAAAAGGATCAGCTGCCCTGGTCAAGAAAGCTGGCCAGAGATGTAGCTAGTGGCCACTGTGGGGGAGACGCATGTGAAACAACACTATTAAATCTGTGGTCAGGTGTTTGATGAAATTGTTCCTTCCAGTTAGGGCTGTTTACTTTATACATCCTTTTCTGGTCCTCAACTTGCAACATCAAGGACCAGATTTTGAATGATCTTTGAGCATTATAAAGAGCTAAAACCTCAACAACCTTTGAGATTCCTTCAAGTCTTTGCTCAAATTTTGCTTTCTTGTGATGTCAACCCTTCCCAAGCTTTTCATAATTGAACTTGCTTCCCCCTTTGACCCTCCAAAATTTCTGACCCCCTTTTGCTTTCTTTTTTTTTTTTTTTTTATGTTTCCCTATAGCACTCATCACCTTCTGACATAAGTGTAACATTCTTTGGTCTTCACATTGTGTGCGTCTCTCTCGTAACCACTGCTGCCATGTGCCACTGCTGCCATGAAGCCAGGGATCTTGTTTTTGCTCGTTGATGTATCCCAAATGCCTAGAACAGTGCTATGGGAGTTGGCAGACACATGTTTGTTAGGTAGTGGCAATGTGTCTATGCTTTTAAGTGCATCCCACACTAAATATACCTGTATGATAATTCTAAATACAGCACAACACATTTGGGGAACGCCAAGTCTTTGCCTCATTCTCTGTGTAATGGAAGGAAAATCAGGCCTGAATTTGAGTCCAGACCCTGATTGCCTTACTAATTAAGAGACTTTGAGAATGTTTCTTCATTCCTTAGGACCTCAGTTTCTTCCTTTTTAATTCAGTTTTGATAATATTGATCTCCCAGAGTGTTGCGAAGAATGTACGCTCTCACATGTGTGATAATGCCTAGTATAATTATGTATGTGTGTTTCACAAATAAACATCTGCCTGCAACAACCTCAACGGGGACCTCACACATCTGTAATCTCAGACAGTAAGAACTGAGGTTCGTAATGATACTGAAATATGTTCTCATTCATCAGACATAAATATTTTCAGTCTAAATACAAAGCATACTGCACTTCGAGAGAGCACTTTAACAATATCTACATAAAACAAAATCTACGCATACCTTGACCTAGCAATTGGTTCTCAGGGATTATGTGAGAGATGTATTTGCGTATGTATGACACATGAATGCCCCATTCTCTTGGCTTTAAATGACGCCTATATTCTGAAGACTTAAACATTTACATCTCTAGCTCCAGCCTTTCCCTTGAATTCCACACTCATTTCTAAGGGCCTTTGTGACACCACCCCCTTGGATTCTTGTATGCATTTCAAAATTAAAGTAACTAAACAGAAATTTCTATCCCTCTCCTCACACTGTGAACCTACGCTTCCCTACACATTTTCCATCGTGATTTGCCTAGCTGCTTATGCCAGAAACCCTGGCCTTCCTTCTCCTCCACTCCTGTCCCTTTCGCTCACCATACATACCCCATCTAGCAGTGAGTTCTGTTAGCTCTCCTTTCCAGATGGATTCCAAACACAGCCACTTTCCATTTTCTCACCCATTTCTACCCTAGTCTGGGCTGGTCACCTCTCTCTGGATGAATGCAACAGTTCCAGGACTGGTTTCCCTGCTTTCATTCTCACACCCCCTCGCCAGAGTCGCTTCTCTACAGAAGCTAGAGTGATTCCAAAGTGACAGATGGTCTCAATCTCACGCCTCAGGCCCCCAGTAGTTTCCTGGGACAAGTAGGTTTTTAATGTGACTTATAAGGCCCTAAGGAGTCCCTGGTTGGTGCAAATGGTTAGGCGCTGGGCTACTAACCAAAAGGTTGATGGTTCAAACCCACCCAGAGGCACCTCGGAAGTAAGGCCTGGCAATCTGCTTCCGAAAGGTCACACCCTGGAAAACCCTATGATGTGCAGTTCTAGTCTACACACATGGGGTCACCATGAGTCAGAATCGATTCGATGGCAACTAACAACAGCAACTATAAGGCTCTAATACTCCTGCTTCTGCTTACTTCCAAACTTATTTACAAATGCTCTGCCTTGTTCATGCTGATCTAGCTACACGGGCGTTCTTCAGACACACCAAGTGAGCCTCTGTCTCAGGACCTTTGCACGTGCTGGTATTGTACTCTCTAACTAGAATGCTTTCCTCAGATATCCTCATGATTTATGCTGTTGCTTGTTCATGTCTTTTTTCTCAAATCTTTCCACTACAGAGACTTTCCCTGACTAGCCTATAAACTGCAGCTTCCCAGTCATTGTCTGTTCCCTTCCCTGGCTTTATCTTTCTTATTCAGAAGTCTTATTCCTACTTGGAAAAAAAAAAAAAGTTTTATGTTTATTTGTTCTTTTGTGTATTGTTTCATGCACTAGAATATAAGGTCCACGGGGCAGGAAATTTGTCTTCTCCTTCTGTATGCCTAGTGTGGAACATGGTAGTACCTAGTAAGCGTTTAAGTAATCATTGGTTACAGGAAATTATCCACTGCCCATTGCCATCGAGTCGATTCCGACTCATAGCGAGAGACCTTATAGGACAGAGTAGAACTGCCCATAGAGTTTCCAAGGCTGTAATCTTTACAGAAGCAGATTGCTACATCTTTCTCCTGTGGAGTAGCTGGTAGGTTCAAACCATTGACCTTTTGGTTAGCAGCCAAGTACTTAACCACTGTGCCACCAGGGCTCCTCAACAGGAAATTATTGGAAACAATCTCAATTCTTATCACTGAGGAGTGGGTTAAATATTGTGCACCCATATAATTTAAAGCTATGCAGCTGTTAAAAGATTTAAGTAGATGTCTCTGTGTTTTTATGATACAATCTCTAAGCTGTGCTATTAAGTGGAAAAAGTTAGATTTAGGACAATGTATAAAATATGCTTCTGTTTGTGTGAAAAAAAGAAAAATCTAAACCACTGAGTATATATATTGAATAAAGTATTGAACATTTATAAGTATCGAACATTTCTATAAGGATTAGACAGAAGCTGGTAACAATGATTGCCTCGAGGGAGGCAGAAAATGAGAAAGAGATTTTCTTAACTATGTATTGTTTGGTTCTTTTGAATACATGTGCTTGTCTAATTTTTTAAATAAAAAGTTGTTTAATACTTATATATTCCAATTCTTAGAAAACTAAGAAATGGAATATTTGACTTTTAAATTAATCTAAGGGTTTGTTTAATTAAAAGATGCCATTCTTGGGCTGTTTCACATAAACAGGCATCTACTTTTCTTGATTGACTCTACAAGAAAAAAAAAATGTTGGTTGT
This sequence comes from Trichechus manatus latirostris, assembly GCF_000243295.1. Classification (NCBI taxonomy): domain Eukaryota; kingdom Metazoa; phylum Chordata; class Mammalia; order Sirenia; family Trichechidae; genus Trichechus; species Trichechus manatus. The sequence goes on along the minus strand of NW_004443947.1, from coordinate 26,298,744 downwards.
TATATCAAAACTAAAAGCACTGAGTTCACTTTAATTGCCTTAATTGTGCCAGACATTAGCAATCCAAAGCTAATGCCTTCTACAGATGGCTGAATGAAAACAACCTTTGAAGACAGATAGTTTTAAATCAGAGACCTCAAAATGAATGTGGTTAATGGAAGACTATTTCTGTGCCAAGATAATCCAAAATGAATCAGATTCCACCACAACCTCAAGAAACTTCCCTATGAGGGAAGCCCAATTTATGCCTGCCATTTATATTACCGGAGCCCTGGTGCCACACCGGTTAAGAGCTCAGCTGCTAACCAAAAGGCCAGCAGTTAGAATTCACCACTCTCTCCTTGGAAACCCTATGGGGCAGTTCTACTCTGCACTGTTTGGTTGCTATGAGTTGGAATCGACTCGACGGCAACGGGTTTGGGTTTTTTTTTTTTTTTAATTTTCTTTTTACTATTACCTGGTTATAACCATATACTGTTATGTATATTCAGGTTCACTTTTAAATTTATGTGACTTTGACTGGGAATTATAATATGCAGCCACATCATCATCCAAACAACCCTGCTTCATATGTGTACACCAGTGTTCATTGCAGCATTATTCACAATAGCTAAAAGGTGGAAACAATCTAAGCGTCCATCACCAGATGAATAGATAAACAAAATGTAGTACATATATACCATGAAGTATTACTCATCTATAAAGAGAAATGAAGTTTGGATACGTGCTACAGCCTGGATGAGTGAAATAAGTCAGACACAAAGGGATAAATATTGCATGATTCCACTTACATGAAATATCTAAAATTGGCAAATGCACAGAGATCAAAGTAGATTAGTGGTTACTAGAGTCTGGGGGGAGGAGAGAATGCAGAGTTATTGCTTAATGGGTACTAAGTTTCTGTTTGGGGTGATCAAAAACTTTTGGAAATGGGTAGTGGCGATATTGCACAACACTGTGAGTGTCATTAGTGTCACTGAAATGTATATTTAAAAATGGTTAAATGTCAAATTTTATGTTATATATTCTTGATCTCACTAACATTTTTAAGCCGACTTTACTTCATTTATATCACTTATTTTATTCCTAATAAGATATAGTTATTAGTCTACCTGTATTTATTCCCTACTCTTTACTATAACTGCAAGTCCCTGTATGATCTGTCCCTCTCCCCTTCTCTGAGCTGATTCAATTCCAGCCCTGCCAGCCATCCTACTTAACTTGAGCATGCTTTCCAGGCCTTAATGCTAGCTATGCCCTCTGCCTAGAAAGCTTGTGCCACCTTTAAATCTCACCTTATATGTCACCTTGTCAGAATTGCCTTCCCTTGTATACTGTATCATGGAACCCTCTTGTTTTTTTGGGTTGATTTTTTTCTGTTACTTAATGCTAGTCTTACAGGTTTTGTTCCTTTACTTATTGTTGCCTCTTCATTAAAATATAAACTTCATGAGAGCTGGAATATGTTTAGTCTCATCCTTTTGAAGACCTGTTTAAATGTCCAAGACCTACTCTGTGGTTCCTGGCACTTAATAGGTAGTTAAAATATATATATATTTTTTACTGTTGGAAAATAGATTGGGATTGGGGATTTCCTTGAAGACCAGGTCTCCAGGTCTGTATTTTACCCATGTTTCTTCTCCCACAGCATGTAACAGTTGAGGACAGAGACCTGTACTCATCAGCACACCCATAAATTCCTTTACAGAACAAAATGTTATGAAGCCTGGGTAGCAGAGTCAAGCAAGAACTAGTAAAATGCCTGCTGATGCCTCCTTGTACTGGAGAAATTCTACCTTATTAGTAGAACTTATTGCAGCCCATAAAATTTAATAGGCCCGAAAGAAAAATTATCAGGGAACTTGATAGAATTGACGTGTTTAGAAAGTTTACTGTTTTATTTATTTATTTTTAGTCATCTCTGAAAACATAATGCATTCTTGAATAGCAGATTGATAATGCAGATACCATAACTATGTTCCAGATATCTCTCTTACTTGAAGCAAAAACAAAAAGCTTTTTCTCTTCTGAAGAAGAAACAAACACTGAAATCAGAAAGAAAGCGATAACTTCTAACAAATAGTGTTAAACTAGAATACATGCTTAACCTAAAAAAATACGCCAACTGTATGTGTGTTTCTGCCCTAAGACTTTATATCTACTGATAGTATAGAGGAAGAGAGGCAATAGAAGATTAACTTCATAGTAGCTATTTGTTATCAGATTTCATAAGGAACATCAACAATATATAAAATTGACTCTCCACTCCAACAGCAAGCTCCCTCAGCACTTTTTTTAAATCTCCTGTTTCTCTCTCCTCTCTCTCTTCTTTTCCATACCCAACCTAACTCCACACATCACAACCTCCCCTTCCCCCTCCCTCATGCCTATCTGTACCGTGTACTGAACATTGCACTCCTGAGAAGCACAGGCACAACCCACTGGAACCTGACCTGCACTGACCACCGGCTCATCTTGTCAGCTCAAGTATGTGCCACAAATAACCCATCCCAGTCCCTTCCCTTCAGCTGGACCTGCCCCACTGCAGCACAACTGAGGGACTGGCCCTGCCTATTTGACAAGGAGGTGAAAAATATCATGTCCACAAACGAGGAAACAATGAAGAACGCACAGCCCACCTGCTTGGACGTAACCAAATAAAATAAAAAAGCAGGATGAAACAAACAAATCTACAGTCAATAAATGAAGAAAATAAATACGTAATGTCAAAAAGACAGCAGACAATCTCAAAACATATTAAAAAGACAGGCTCATTCCAGTAGGTGTCCAAAATAAAACACCAGATAACTTTCTAGAAGAAGAAAAGGCATTAGAATTACCTACAGGGAATTCAAATCTCTAATATTCAGAGCTATCCAAGAGTTGAAGCAAAAAGACAGACAAAAATGAGGAAAAAATAGGCAAATTCATGAAAAAGGCAGACAAATTCATGGAAAATACAGACCAAAAAAATAGAAGAATTCAGGAAAATAATACAGGAACAAAATGCCAAAATAAATTCACAACTAGAAATCATACAAAAACAACAATTAGAAATCCAAAAGGTAAACAACAAGATTTCACAAATGGACAATGTCAGAGAAGGGCTGAGGAGCAGGTTTGAAACGATGGAAGACAAGATCAGAGAAATTGAAGACAAACACTTTGATACAACTCTGTTTAAGGAAAAATCAGAAAAAAGAACAAAGAAAAATGGAGAAACCCTGAGAATTATGTGGGATACTACCAAAAGCAAAAATTTATGAGTGATCAGAGTTACAGAACAAGGGGAGAAAACTGAAAACACAGAGAGGATCATTGAAGAATTGCTGACAGAAAATTTCCCTAATATCCTGAAGGATGAAAAGCTGACCATCCAAGAAGCTTAACGAACCCCATATAGGATAGATCCCAAAAGAAAATCACCAAGGCATATCATAATCACACTCACTAAAACCAAAGACAAAGAAAGAATCCCGAGAGCGGCTTGAGAAAAACAAAAAGTCACATACAGAGGAGAAACAATAAGACTAAGCTCCAATTATTTGGCAGAAACCAGGCAGGCAAGAAGGCAATGGGATGACATATAAAACCTTGAAAGAAAAAAAATTGCCAGCCAAGAATAATATATCCTGCGAAACTCTCATTCAAATATGATAGTGAAATTGGGACATTTCCAGATAAACAGAAATTAAGGGAATATATAAAAACCAAACCAAACTTACAAGAATTATTAAAGGGAGCTTTTCAGTTTGAGAAAAACAACATCAGAAAACAGCCTGAATCTAGGACAAAAGATCACACCAGCCAGATACCAATCTAATAAATGAGCTCTCAAAGACTATTCAAAACCAAAAGATTTACAACACAAGAGGAAATAAATGGTGTAGATGTAGAACTTTCTTATGCAGAGGAAGTCAAGGTGATACCAAGTAATAATAGACTGGTTCAAACTTAGGAAGATAAGGGTAAATTCAAGGTAACCACATAGAAAGTTAACGAACCTACTCATCAAAATAAAGAAGACAAACATAAAGTCTCAGTAAAATAAAAGAAATGAAAAAAAAAGATCCACAAACAAAAGGAATTCAGCACAGGAGAGTAGGAGGAACAAAGAAATCATCAGCACCACAAAGAAAAGCACTACAAAATGACAGCAATAAACTCACACCTGTCAATAATTACACTGAATGTAAATGGTCTAAATGTACCTGTAAAGAGACAGTGATAGAATGGGTAAAAAACAGGATCCATCAATATACTGTCTACAAGAGACACATCTTAGAAACAAAGACATAAATTTATTAAAAATCGAAGAATGGGAAAAAATATATCAAGCAAACAACCACCAAAAAAAGAGCAGGAGTGGCAATACTAATCTCAGATAAAATAGACTTTGAAACTAAATCCACCAAAAAAGACAAAGAAAGGTACTATATCATGATTAAAAGGGATGATCCATCATGAAGACATAACCATAATAACTATCTTCGCACCCAATGACAGAGCTCCAAAATACATAAAACAAACTTTAACAGCACTGAAAAGAGAAATTGACAGTTCCACTGTAATAGTAGGAGACTTCAACACCCCACTCTCAGTAAAGGACAGAACATCTAGAAAGAAACTCAGCAAAGATACAGAAGATCTAAAGGCCACGATCAGCCAACTTGAACTCATAGACACATATAGAACACTCCACTGAACAGCTACAAAGTACACATTCTTTTCCAGCACACATGGAACATTGTCCAGAATAGATCACATATTAGGCCACAAAGCAATCCTCAACAAAATCCAAAACATTGAGATAATACAAAATGTCTTCTCTGATCACGCCATCAAAGTAGAAACTGACAACAGGAAACGAAAGGGAAAAAAAATAAATTAATGGAAACTAAATAACACCCTGCTTGAAAACCACTGGGTAGTAGAAGAAATCAAAGATGGAATCAAAAAATTCCTAGAATCAAATGAGAATGAAAACACATCATACCAAAACCTTTGGGACACAGCAAAGGCAGTGATCTGAGGTCAATTTATAGCAATGGATGCACACATCAAAAAAGAAGAAAGGGACAAAATCAAAACATTAGCTACACAACTCGAAAAAATAGAGAACAGCAAAAGAAGCCTACAGCCACCAGAAGAAAGGAAATAATAAAGATCAAAGCAAAAATAAATGAAATAGAGAATAGAAAAATAATAGAAAGAATCAACAAAACCAAAAGTCGATTCTTTGAAAGGATCAACAATATCTCCATGCCACTAGCCAAACTGAAGAAAAACAGGAGAGGAAATAAATAACCCAAATAATTAATGAAATAGGGGACATTACAACAGACCCAACTGAAATAAAAAGGATCATAACAGAGTATTATGAAAAACTGTACTCCAACAAATTTGAAAATCTAGAGGGAACTGACAAACTTCTACAAACATACTACCTAGTCAGACTATCACAAATTAATGTTGAAAATCTGAACAGACCCATAACAAGAGATTGAAAAAGTAATAAAAAACACTTCCAACAAAAAAAAGTCCTGGCCCAGAGGGCTTCACTGGAGAATTCTACCAAACATTCAGAGCAGAGCTTATACCAGTACTACTCAAACTATTTCAGAACATAGAAAAGGACGGGATACTACCAAATTCATTCTATGATGCCAGCATAACCCTGACACCAAAACCAGGCAAAGACACCACAAAAAAGAAAATTACAGACCAATATCTCTCATGAATATAGATGCAAAAATTGTCAATAAAATTCTAGCCAATAGAATTCAGCATTATATCAATAAAATAATACACCAAGACCAAGTAGGATTCATACCAGGTATGACAGGATGGTTCAACATAAGAAAATCAATCAACGTAATCCACCACATAAATAAAATCAAAGAATCACATGATCATCTGAATCAATGCAGAAAATGCATTCAACAAAGTCAAACACCCATTCCTGATAAAAAGCCTCAATAAATCGCTATAGAAGGGAAATTCCTCAACATTGTAAAGGACATCTATGCAAAACCAACAGCCAACATCATTCTTAATGGAGAGAGGCTGAAAACATTCCCCTTGAAAACAGGAACAAGACAAGGATGCCCTTTATCACCACTCCTGTTTAACATTGTGCTAGAAGTCCTAACTAAAGCAATAAGGCAAGAAAAAGAAATAAAGGGCATCCAAATTGGCAATGAAGAGTAAAACTGTCCCTATTTGCAGATGATATATACTATACATAGAAAACCCAAAGGACTCCACTAGAAAACTACTGGAACTAATAGAAAGATTCGGCAGGTAAGCAGTATACAGGATAAACATACAAAAATCAATTGGATTCCTATACACCAACAAAGACAACCATGAAAAGGAAATCAGAAAAACAGTACCATTTATAATAGCACCTAAAAAAATAAAATACTTAGGAATAAATCTAACCAGGGATGTAAAAGACCTATACAAAGAAAACTACAAAACACTACTGCAAGAAACCAAAAGAAATGTACATAAATGGAAAAACATACTGTGCTTATGGATAGGTAGACTCAACATTGTGAAAATGACAGTTCTACCCAAAGCAATTTACAAATACAATGCAATCCCCATCCAAATACCAACAACATTCTTTAAAGAGATGAAAAAACTAATCATTAACTTTATATGGAAAGCGAAGAGGCCCCAGATAAGTAAAGCACTATTGAAGAAGAAGAATAAAGGAGGAGGACTTGCACTACCTGACCTCAGAAGCTACTATACAGCTACAGTAGTCAAAACAGCCTGGTACTGGTAGAACTACAGACACATTGACCCATGGAAAAAAATTGAGAACCCAAATGTAAATCCATCCACGTACGGTCACCTGTTCTTCAACAAGACCCCAAAGTCCATCAAATGGGGAGAAGAGTTTTTTTTTAACAAATGCTGCTGGTAAAATTGGATGTCCACTTGCAAAAGAATGAAACAGGACCCAAACCTCACACCATACACAAAAACTAATTCAAAATGGATCAAAGACTAAAAAAAAATAAAGATCATAGAAGAAAAAATAGGATCAGTGCTAAAGACCCTAATACACGGCATTAACAGGATACAAACCATAACTAACAACACACAAACTCTAGAAGATAAGCTAGATAACTGGGATCTTCTAAAAATTAAACAGGCTCATCAAAAGACTTCACCAAAAGAGTAAAACGAGAACCTACAAACTGGGAAAAAAATTTTGGCTACTAAAAATCCGACAAAGTTCTAATCTCTGATATCTACAGGAAAATTCAACACCTCTACAACAAAAACACAAATAATCCAATTTTAAAAAGGGCAAAGAAAATGAACAGACACTTCACCAAAGAAGACATTCAAGTGGCTAACAGACACATGAGTAAATGCTCCCAATCACTAGCCATTAGAGAAATACAAATCAAAACCACAATGAGATACCATCTCACCCCGGCATTACTGGCACGAATCAAAAAAGCAGAAAGTAACAAAGTTAGAGAGGCTGCAGGGAGATCAGAACTCTTATGCACTGCTGGTGGGTATGCAAAATGGTACAACCATTTTGGAAAATGATATGGTGCTTCCTTAGAAAGCTAGAAATAGAAATACCATATGATCCAGCAATCCCACTTCTAGGAATATATCCTAGAGAAATAAGAGCCATCACGCAAATAGACATATGCACACCCGTGTTCATTGCAGCATTGTTCACAATAGCAAAAAGATGGAAACAACCTAGATGCCAATCAACAGATGAATGGATAAACTATGGTACATACACACAATGGAATATTATGCAACGATAAAGAACAATGATGAATCTGGGAAGCATCTCACAACATGGATGAATCTGGAGGGCATTATGCTGGGTGAAAAAAGTCAGTCACGAAAGGACAAATATTGTATGAGACTACTACTATAAAAACTCATGTAAAGATTTACGCACAAAAAGAAACAATCTTTGATGGTCATGAGGGAGGGGAGGAATGGGGGTGGAAAAAGACTAAATAAACAACAGATAAGTGGTAGCTTTGGTGAAGGGTAAGACAGTACACAATACTGGGGAAGCCAGACAACTCGTTCACGGTAAGGTTGTGGAAGGTCCATGGACAAATCCAAACTTCCTTAGGGACCAAATTACTGGGCTGAAGGCTGTGGGGACCATGGTCTCAGGAAACATCTAGCTCAGTTGTCGTAACATAGTTCATAAACAAAATATTCTACATTCTACTTTGGAGAGTAGTGTCTGGTGTCTTAAAAGCCTGTGAGTGGCCATCTGAGATACTCCACTGGTCTCACCCCTTCAGGAGCAAGGGAAAATGAAGAAAACTAAAGACACAAGAGAAAGATTTAGTCTAAAGGACTAATGGACCACAACTACCACGGCCTCCACCAGACTGAGTCTGGTACAACTAGATGTTGCCCAGCTACCACCACTGACTGCTCTGACAGGGATCACAATAGAGGGTCCCAGACAAAGCTGGAGAAAAATGTAGAACAAAATTCTAACTCAAAGAAAAAAAAAAAAAAGACCAGACTTACTGGCCTGACAGAGACTGGAGAGACCCCAAGAATATGGCCCCCAGACACCCTTTTAGCCCAGTAATGAAGTCACTCTGGAGGTTCACCTTTTAGCCAAAGATTAGACAGTCCCATAGGATAAAACGAGACTAAAGGGGCACACCAGCCCAGGGTCAAGGACCAAAAAGCAGGAAGGGATAGGAAAGCTGGTAATAGGGAACCCAAAGTCGAGAAGGGAGAGTACTGACATGTCATGGGGTTGTTAAACAATGTTATAAAACAATACATATACTGTTTAATGAGAAGCTAGTTTGTACTGTAAACCTTCATCTAAAGTTCAATAAAAAATAAAATTAAAAATATATAAAATTATTGACTACTTGATCATGGTCACGCCAGTTGCTCTGTTAGGATGACAAAGGTTTGGCTGCAAGAAGTAGGGATTCATCCCTTTGAAGCTCAGTGTAGCTGAACGTTAAGCTGGATATATAATGCAGCTTCCATATTTAGTGGGAGCTACTAGCTATGGGTCCAGGCTGGGCCTGGCTCAGATATCCTTGTGACAGTGTCAGAGTGAATGTGGAACGTGTACCATAGTGGGTTCCTGTGACTGATGTTGGGCTTTTTGGAGACCATTGAAAACAAGCTGTATGGGCAGCAGGAAGTCACTGAGGTGTTGGTTGTGACTGCACTGGTAGAAATGAAACAGGGCCACACAGCCTAGGAGGAGGTTTCTCACTAGTTCAAGTCATAGAAATCAATCCTCTCCTTGAGATTGTCACATCAAAATTAGTGTCAGGCCTTGATCCTGGAATGTTTCATGATCCCAGGCATGAACATTTGAATGTATGTGATGACGTAGTTACAGCTTTCAAAACCATGCATCAGTAATATGCCCATCCAGAATGACTTTCTTCAGAGACTCCACCTTGATTATATTTGACAACTATTTAATGAGCCTTTGATTATGAGTGATTAAATTATGACATTACCTTGACTATTGTTACTTCTGCCCTATCTAACAACAAAGCCACTGCAAATTTTACTGTACTCTTTCTCTGGGACACATAATTCTGTTGCGTTTTGTATGTGAGAAACAGACTATCTTTAAGTCAATTGGATTTGTTTATAGACAGATGAACACTGAAAATATTCTCATGAAGGAGTACAGGAAGCTTTGGTCTTAAGCCTCTTTGTTGGTGGTGGTAGGTGTCATCAGTCGATTCCGAGTCATAGTGACCTTATATGACAGAATAAAACTATCCCACAGGGCTTCCTAGAGTATAATCTTATGAGAGCATATCACCAGGTTTTTATTTTCCCTGCAAAGCCACTGGTGAGTTTAAACCGCTGATGTTTGGGTTAGCACCTGAGCACTTAACCACTGTACCACTTAAAAGCAAACCTGTTGCCGTTGAGTCGATTCCAACTCATAGTGACCTTATAAGACAGAGTAGAACTGCCCCCTTAGGGTTTCCAAGGAGCTGCTGATGGATTCTAGCTGCCAACCTTTTGGTTAGCAGCCAAGCTCTTAACCACTGCGCCACCATTGCACCACTTAGGTATAAGTTAACTGCATGCTCCTTTAGAAGGAGAGGCAAGTTGTACAAGTTTTATTCCTTTACTTCTGATCTTACAGCTCTTGTTGCTGAAGGATATGCTTTTCTAATTAGTATTGGCTTGATTTTTATTCATTCATTCATTGAATAAATACATGGTATTATATGTGCACCATCTCTTAGATGTTATTGGAGTTCAAGGAAGTTTTAAATACTTAGCCCAGCTCAAGATATATTCAGAGAAATGACATATACCACCTTTTAAAAATGTTACATGACATTAAAGAAATTCCTACAAGACTGATGGAAAGCACTACTCCGATGATTCTCAAGAGACGGGTATATGTGAATAGAAGGATTCCTTTTTAAGATTCACATGCCCTCTGTACCCCACAGATGCAAATAAGACCCTAGGAGGCATGCTGTACTGGTTGCCAATAATTTTGCTGAATTATTCAATTGTTGGGAGTGTTTTGAATGCATGATTGGTTTAGAGGCTGGAAAAAAAAATATTGGCAGTCATCATCAGACAAGAAATATTTATTCAGCACCTGTTGTCGTCCAGATACTGCTGTAGTCTTTCCAAAATTAGAAATCAGGTTATCACTTTTTTGTTTCAAATTTTGCCATGGTTTTCACTACCTTTTCAATAACATCTAACCTTTTTATTATGGTCCCCAACGCCCAGCATCGTCTGACTCTAGCCAACTTTTCCAACCTCATCTCATGCCAATCTCCACCTCAATTATTGCAAACAACTTACACTGACCTTGTCTACATTGGAGCCTTTGCTTTTGCTTCCTTCCCTCTGCCTGAGACAGATTTTTATCCCAGCCTTCACCTAAATGTCTTCTTATCCTTCATGTTTCAGCGTAAATGTAATATCTTCCAAGGGTTCTCTCTTGGTCATTCTATATAAAGTACCTCCCATCTTGAGATGCTCTCTTGAGCATCACCAAATATATTAAGGTCTAGTCACTTAATTCAATTCATTTGTTTTTTTATCCATGTACTGTCTGCTGTCCCTCACCACCCAGACTATGAACTTTATAAAGGCAGGGGTTTGGTAACTCTTGTTACTTGTGGTATCTTGAGAACCTAGTATACTAAATAGCATTTGATCAATGCTCAGTAATTATTAGATGAATGAGTAGATGAATTAAATATGTTTTGATAGGTTCAATTTGAGGTGTAAACTGCAGTTGTAGTGATGAGTTTCATCCCCGTGAAAGTGCAATGAAAGCATGACACTGGACATTGTCTCTGAGCTGAAAGAGAAATAACACTAATTTGTAACATGAACTTGGAAGAAATAAGCAGAAAGGAGAGTATGGAAAGACAAACAGCGATCAAAAATGTAGAAAAGGAACCAGGAGACAGCACTGTCATGAATGCCAAAGTAGGATGAAGTTTCCACATGGGTGGGGAAGTTGATATTGCTGAAAGCTGCAGGGGGTCCAAGGAAAATGGATATTAAGAGAAATACCTTGAATTTTTGATCAGGGACATCACTGGTGACTTTTGAATGGGCTATTTCAGTAGACTGCTAAGAACATGAGATTTCTAGGGCTGGAACTGGAAACATTGGGCATAAACAAGAGTAAAACAGGGCAACAGGTAGAGAAGTCAATAAAAGTAAGCTGAGACTTTTTTCCTGTCAGGCAAAATGTGTGTGCATTTAAAGGCCAAGATACCGAAGGCTACAAAAAGCATAACATTAAATTAATTACTGAAGAAAGGGAAATGGAATGAAATTTCCAGAGAAGGAATGAAGAAAAACTGTGAAGGATGGAAAAGTATATATTTAGGGAGATAGAAGGGAGATGGGTGACCCAGGTGAGGAAAACAACACAAGTAGAGGCAAAGATGGGCCTGGGATGCATGTCTATGTTGGGTCTAAATTAGTGTTTTTGAGATACGACCCCTGTGCCACTAATTTCAGAATCATTTTTGGTGCTTGTTAAAAATACCTATTCCTGGAATAGTAAAGATCAGAGCAGAAATAAATGAAATAGAGAATAGAAAAACAATAGAAAGAATAAACAAAATCAAAGATTGCTTCTTTGAAAGAATCAACAAAGTCAACAAACCACTGGCCAGACTGACAAAAGAAAAACAGGAGAGGACACAAATAACCCAAATAAGAAATGAAATGG
>NW_004443947.1:26260975-26272616 GCF_000243295.1 Trichechus manatus latirostris | reverse complement strand
TCTCTTCATTTGATGTTCTAGGGTTTCAGGATTGTTGATTCTCTGTTTGGCTTAGTTTTTCAGATCTTTGTTGTGGAGGGACGGTGTGGTGCTTCCGCCTAGAGCGCCATCTTGCCGGAGTCTCCCATATGACAGCTATTTTACACTATCGCTTTCTGAATAGGACAATAGAAATATCATTGTTTTTCCTCTGGCAATTTTGAAGGAACTTAGTTTTAATTATTGATGGCTGGACACATAAAGCATGCAACTTTACATGCAGACATACATGGTATACATGTCCTACAAACACAAGAATTCTGATTTATTCCATTTTCTATCATTCTATAAAAATACATGGAGCATTTATAATTATATATGCTGAACAGAGTATATTCTTCGCAGGAGAGAATTTCTGTTTTGACTAGATGTCAATAAGAATTGAATCCTACACTTGAAATTTTACATATATGATGATAGGGAAAAAAAGTGTTCATAGACTAGCTGTTGGCTCCTACACTCCTCACTTATTTCTGGAGCTTGCCACAATAGGCCACGTTGAATGTGACCTTGTGTTTTATGCATTTATGTCACCGCGCCTGGTGAGATGGCGCCATGGGTGTAAAGAGTATTCCTGGAAGTCATTTCTCCACCAGGAGAGCTAGCAGTAAAGTACATCTACATGAAAGTGTCATCACCCGTCAGTTTGTTGCACTGTGGTTGCTATGATACTGGAAGCTATGCCATTGATATTTCAAATACCAATAGGATCGCCCATGGTGGACAAATTTCATCAGAGCTTCCAGGCTAAGCAGAGTAGGAAGAAAGGCCTGACAATCTACTTCTGAAAATTAGCCAGTGAAATTCTGATGGATTTTCCGAAAGAATATTGTCCATCATAGTGCTGAAAGATAAGCCCCCTAGGTTGGAAAGCACTCAAAATACAGTGGTCACAACAATGCAGTTGGGCATATGAAGGTCGTGAATATAGCACAGGACTGGACAACCTTTTGTTCTGTGGTACATAAGGTCTCCATGAGTCGGAGCCTACTTTATGTCACCTGACAACAAACATGAAAGTGGCTGCAAACCACGTAAATATATTTCACTACACCCGAACAATGTGAACACTCAAGGGTCTCTCTTAGCTGGACTTCAAAAATACTTTTAAATCCTCCAAAGCCACCCAATGTGAAAGGAAGTCAGAGCAGAGAAAGACAGGCTCTTAGCTAGTTGCAAGTAACACATCTTGTTTCAACTAGACAAAAATGTCTTACCTCATGCATACATTCCCAGGGCTCCTTGCAGGGCGTTGGAAGGGACTGTACAAGTGAAGACCCTGTAGCTTTAGCATCATCCCCTTGACAGTAAATTTCTTCTGGGAAGGAACAAGAAGAATCACAGATTAGAGATTGCCTCTCCTCTTATGTTTTTATCACTTCAACATGTTTTAATGTTTGACTAAGAAAATTATTGCATATCTAAAATATTCCCTCCAATGCATGATTATTGATAACAGGTATATCTACTACCTTATTTTTGGCTAGCGAAGGCCTCCTATTATAACTGTTTGTAGAAAATTGCTCACTCCACTCCCCATTTCTTATTTCACTTTTATTACAGAGTTGGAGACTGGAGCATTTGATTCATGGGGCTTGTTAAAGTGGGCAGGAGGGTTAGTAGAGATCCAAGGGTCCCAAGACATATCGATAGGCCTCTAAAGCATGCAACAGAGGATCTGAGTTCTAATCCCACTAGGCTTCTAATTCGCTTTGTGACTTGAAGGGAGCTTATTCCCCTTCCTGGCTTCAGGCTCCTCAGTTATAAAATAAGGACGTTGGATAAAATTAGTGGTTCTGAGGAGCCCAAGGGTTCTGCAGAGGTTCCTCACAGGCAGTCAAGCCCTCTTTCCTGCTGTTAGCACAGGAGTTTTGCTTACCCCCCCCCCCATTTCACATGCTACAGTTTCTTTCAAGACTTTGTCTTCATAAAGTTATACTGAAGAAGTCATGGTGGCCCAGTGGTTAGCACTCTACTGCTAATTGGAAGGTTGACCATTCAAACCCACCAGGTTCTCTGCAGGAGAAAGATGTGGCAGTCTGCACCCGTAAAGTTTGCAGCCTTAGAAACCCTATGGGGCAGTTCCACTGTTTCCTATAGGGTCACTATGAGTTGGAATCGACTTGATGGCAATGGGTATGGTTATACTATGGAAAAAAAAAAAAAAATGAAAGCCACTCTTTTAGATAACTTATGCCAAATGTTTAGAATCACTTGGGGAGTGTTTTAACAGTATATTACTTACCCTGAGACCCAGATTCTAATTTCATTCTTTGGGGTGGAACTCAGAATTTATATTTGTTTAAAGTTTCTTATGGATTCTGACTCACAGTTAGAGTTGAGAAACATTGTTCTAGACCAGTAGTATATAACCCTGACTGCACATTAGGATTATCTGGGAAGCTTTTAAAAAATATGGATGCCTGGTTCCTACCCACTTTGTTTGTTGTTTAGTTATCCTGGGCATAGATGATTTTATACATTCCACAGGTGATGCTGATAGAGAAACTCTAGATAATTACTACATTTTGTCAAATTCTAACAATGTGTATGAAACAATTACAAGTATGATATCAATTTCCCCATTCTCTTATAAATATTTATTGAACATGTAATGAAGACCTCATTGGTTGGGACAGTTGTCAGAGGAAAGGCAACTGGTATGGTGGAAATATCACTAGCTTTTATACACGCATTTGTGCAAATTCTCACCATTCATTGTTTCTAAAAGAATCAGAAGACTAGAATTCTTATCCTTGTCCTACCACAAACCCCCTAGCCATGGGCAAGTGGATTAACTTCTCTAGTCCTAAATTGACTCAGTCTATAAATTAGTTGATTGGAATCAAAGGACTTTGAAGAATTGATTCTAAAATTCTGTGACCATTTCCTTAAAATTACAGAATAGGACTTAATAGAAAATAAAGGCCTAATTTTCTTTAGGCCTGTAAGAAAGTCACTCTGCTTCTCATGGATCTTGGAGTATAAGATGGCCAGTGAGTGACAAATCTTAGAACACATTCTTGACCTTCAGAAGAAATGTAAAAAGCTGAGTAATAATAAGCACAAAGCTCACTACTTGACTGGGAACCAAATGCCTTTGGAGCTTGAAGTGGAAATTTGCCAGGAGTATATAAAAGTTTTCCCATTGGGTTTGGCTTGGACTTTCTTAATGTCTCCAGACAGCAACAGAGCTAGTAGTGGATGGGAAATTGTTCATTCTTTCATCATTTATGCATTTTTTCTTTTTATTCATCACTCTACCCACACATATTTAAGCAAGTACACATCCATGTTAGGTACTGATTTTGGCACTAGATAGTGTTTGGAAAGAGCCAGGCACCATGTAGACCTTCATAGAGCATTTTAGATGCACATAAGAAAGAATTCACCCTGTTTTTCAAATGTAGTTCCACTGATTCATAACAACTATGAGTTCTCTAAGGGATTTTTAGATTTTATGTGTACATTTTGATGATTATCTAAAAACTATAAAATAAGCATATTCTAAACCATCTGGAAGATGACCTAATAACCAAGAATGTGATTGTTATGGATTGAAATATGTCCTCAAAAAATATTGTTGTAAATCCTAACCTCTGTGTCTGTGGTGGAAACCCTGGTGGCATAGTGGTGAAGATCTACGGCTGCTAACCAAAAGGTCAGCTGTTCAAATCCACCAGGTGCTCCTTGGAAATCCTATGGGGCAGTTCTACTCTGTCCTACGGGGTTTCTATGAGTCGGAATGGACTCAATGGCAAAGGGTTTGTTTTTTTTTTATTTTTTAATGCCTGTGGTTATAATCCCATTTGGGAATGGGTTGTCTTTGTTATGTCAATGAGGCAAGGTTAGTATAGGGTGTATTTTGAGTCAATCTCTTTTGAGATATAAAAGAGATTAAGTAAGTGAGCGAAGAGAGATCGGGTAAGACAGATGCCAAGACACACAGAGATCTCCAAGGAACCAGGAAGCAGAAGCTGAAGAGACAAGGGAGGGCCTTCCTCCAGAGCCAACAGAGAAAGAAAGACTTCCGCTAGAGCCAGCACTCTGTATTCGGACTTCTAGCTTCCTAAACTGTGAGAAAAACAAATTTCAGTTTGCTAAACCCACCCACGTGTGGTATTTCTGTTACAGCAGCACTAGATAAATAAGACATGATTTTAGGGCCCAGATTTAGGCTTGTCATTTTGGTTACTTTGGCACCACACGTTACTACTTTGTTATTGACTAAGACGAAAATGGGGATATTGGTGGGAATGTGGTAGAATTCTCACCTTCTGTGCAAGTTACTCCAGTTCCATCCCTGGCCAATGCCCCTCAAGCGCAATCACCACCTGTCTGGCAGTGGAGGTTTGCATGTTGCTCTGACGCTGAAGAGGTTTCAATGGAACTTCTAGACTAAGCCAAACCAGGAAGAAAGGCCTGGCGATCTACTTCTGAAAAATCAGCTTATGAAAACCCTGTGGGTCACAATGGTCTGATTCTGTTACACATGGGCCCACTGTGAGTCAGGGATCTACTCAACAACACCTAACAACAACAAAGAAGAAAATAAACAGAGGCAGGCCTTATTTGCACAGAATTCAGTATGTCCACATGAAGGCCAAATGAAATAAAAATGCCAAAATTCAGGTCATGTAGTGGTCTAAATAAGGACAAGCAGTAGCAGACCATGTGGTCACACCATGTGGCAGAGTAGGGATGCTGCATTCAGAGGACCCTGTGCCAGAGCACTTGATACCATCTTCATGCGATTTAATTTTAGCAAACCGTTATCCTTTGTAGCATTCTGTATATTCCATTTTGGATGATAAGGGTTTTGTAGCATTGTTTTTAGTTAAGTTTAAAATTTGTTTTGGTTTTAGAACTTTGTAGAAATGATAAGTTTACCTAGATTTGTATTGGCACCTAATTAGTAATACCAGTATAAAAATACTGTTTCAACATTGGGGGTTTGGGAAAGCTTTTATATTTTAAAGGGGGTTGGTATATTACTTAAGATTGAAAAATATTTTTCTAATTTATGTCACTTTCCTATAATCAGTGTTTAACAAGTTCATCCCTCCCATTAACTTGCAAGCTTCTGGAATGTATGTTCACATCTTACTTGATTTTGACTGTCCTTTAAATTTCTTAAATAAATGAGTTGATTGATTAAAAACCAAACCCATTGCCGTTGAGTTGATTCAGACTCATAGCGATCCTATAGGACAGGGTAGAACTGCCCCATAGGGTTTCCAAAGAGCGCCTGATGGATTGGAACTGCCGACCTTTTGTTTAGCAACCAAACTCTTAACCTCTGCGCCACCAGGGTTTTCTTAACTGTGGTTAGATGCCACAAAGTAGGTGGCAATGCCTTAACCGTATACTTGTTGTAAGGCTCGAGGGCCTGTTCCGTCCTTGTCAAGGGGAGTGCTAAACCTTCTCTCCCTTCATACAGTGCAATGTAAGTTTCTTAAATAAATGAGTTGATTGATAGTACTTAGAATATTCTAACACTCACTAGGGCTACCTTAGAGTAGTAAGGTCTCTGCCAAGGGAGGCATTTAAGCACAGGCCCTTGCTTGGTGGAGATTCTGAGCCAATCGAGGCTCAAGCCACGTGTCTACCAGGGTCCCTTTTAACTCTGAAATAGAAAGTTGAAACTGTTTCTTTTTGCCACTACCTGTCTGAAAATACAGAATAATTGAACTTGAGATTTTGTTTTTAACCTTTTCAGTAAATTGTATAAACAATATTATTCTACCCCTCAAAATGAACTTCTGGCTGGGCTTAATTTCTTTTCCCAGACAGAGTCCAAATTTTACCCTCAGGCCTTTGATAGGTTTTTGTGTGTCTGTCTCCCAAGGATGTTGGAATTCTAAGAGTCATTTGGAAAATGGCTTCCTAGGAGTCCCTGTCCTCCCATTTGTATGTGTGTGTGGATGCATCAATACCTATCATGAGCGATGGCTGCATAAGACGAGAGGGCTAAAGCAGGCATCCATAGGAACCACTTTTGTCCAGAGGAAACAGATTTTTAGAGTTGCCAGGCGGGTGGAAACATACAGACAGCAGCCAGCCATATCTCTTCATCAGTTGATTTTTTTCTTTTTCTCTCAGCAGTTAAATGTGAGTGCTTCTCTCTCAACTTGTTTATTTCAGATGCCTCAGGAACAGTACACACACCACCGGAGCACCATGCCCAGCTCCGAGGGGCCACAGGTATACAAAGTGGGGATTTACGGCTGGCGGAAGAGATGCCTGTACTTCTTTGTCCTACTTCTGATGATTTTAATACTGGTGAACTTGGCCATGACCATCTGGATTCTCAAAGTCATGAACTTCACAATTGTAAGTAAAAAAACACAGGATTCTCTAGCTTTCGTTGGGGGCTCTGGGGGGGATGGGGCCAGAGGAAGGAATTTCAAAAAGTGATGGGAGTAGGGCTCAACCTGGCGCTTTGGTTAAAAAGCTTTTCTAATTCTGATTAAATGTGGAGATTGCCTTTTGTCCAATCTCAGTTCTTCAGAGTCTGGTAACCCAATTTAGAGGCATTTCCCTCTTTGGGATCTCTGGTCTGTTTTCCTTCCATTTTGATAACTACGTTTGGGTATTCTATAGCTTGCAAGCACTTTGAGTCAACAATGCAGGAAGAAATATGAGATAAGTTCAAAGTATTAAGTTTTCTTGAATTTTAGTGTGACTGGGAAAGGTTTTATCTGGTACGGGGTTGAAACATTTAAGTGAAATGAGACTTTGGGGATTATCTAAGAATTTTAACTGTGTGTTTACACCTGGTAGCCCATCACTGTAGCTGATTGAGAGGCTCCTCAATTTTCAGGAGAGCAATTCTCTTTACTGCTGCATGGTTTACATTTTACGTGTTGTGTAAGAATTTGTGTTTACACTTATGTGAAGAATTTCTTGCTATTGGTGCTTCAAGGCGACTGCACAGACTGGACATTTACTTCTTGAAGTTCAAATGCAAAGACAACCCTGGCAAATTGACTTCTGGAATTGCTCTGAGGTTATTTTTTCCTGGAGGTTCCTGGTCTACCCTAGCAATATCAATAACTGAATTTACAAAGGAGGGGATAGTAGAGAGTAATCTGCTACCCTGAGAATACGTTTGTTTCTTGCTTTGATGTCAAAAATAAGTTATTAGGTTGGCAATAAAAATGTCCTGTTCGATATAGGTATATGACCATAACACAATTAACAGTAATATTTTCGTGTGAAAACCCCAAATATGATAGTGGAGTTTGGCCTTTTCCGAGTTATAAAGTTCATTTTTTCCCCAACATCCTATGCAAAGTCGTACTCCCATGCTCTTATTCAGGCAGTTTCTTCTGCCTGGGCTGCATTTCTCTGGCCATTCTGCCTGATGAAACCCCTCATGAATTCTCCTATACCCACTGCCGTTGAGTCGATTCCGACTCATAGTGACCCTATAGGACAGAGTAGAACTGCCCCATAGGATTTCCAAGGAGTGGCTGGTGGATTCGTACTGGCAGCCTTTGGTTAGCAGCCGTAGCTCTCAACAACTGTGCCACCATTTATATATTGATTATCATAGTTATCATTCCAGATAATAATTTTAACATGTATTTCCCAGACATACTGAACTTTGAGAAGGGCAGGGGATATGTCATTTCTCCGTGTGCTTCATTCATTGTTCCTGGTAGGGGACTAGACATGGCTTACTTTTTAATAGTTGTAGTTAAAGCTAGGAAACTACCTAATAAAAAATTACCTTAATTTTACATATTTCTGTTTTGAGAAGAAAAAAATGTTCAATTCGCCCCAGTCTGGAAGACTATGAAGTTCAATTTCTGGGGATTGTGTGGGTCCAAGGTTGTGTGGGTCCAGAAGGCATTGTTGTTAAGTGCTATCAAGCAGATTTTGACTCGTAGTGAGTCATGTGACAGGGTAGAACTGCCCGATAGAGTTTTCTAGTCTGCAATCCTTCAGAGAGCAGATCAGCAAGTCTTTCTCCCACAGAGTAACTGGGTGAGTTTGAACCACTAATCTTTCAGTTAGCAGCTGAGCACTTAACCATTGTACCACTAGAGGTCCTTTGACAGGCATTATTATCCCAAGGCTCAGAGAAGTTGAGTGACTTGCTTAAAAACACACGGTAAGTAAAAGAGCTGGTATTTGACTAAAGAGCCCAAACCTTTTCACTGCACTGTACCGCCTCCTAATTGCTAGAATATTGAAGCACATTACCTTCTGTTTCTCAATCAGACTCAATAAATACTTTTTGAACTTGGGCTTACTTTTTTTATAAGCAAGGAGAGTGCAGAGAAGAGTTTTAATAAGCAGGGGAGAGAGATGTGATCAGACTTAGAGTTTGGAGAGCTTGCTTAGGGAGGAGATACAATAGAATGGGGGAGGCAGAGGCTAGAAAAGTTTTTTTACAGGTTAGAGCTGTACGTGGTGCCCCTGGTCCTTTAAGTATTAAGTCCAGGTGACCACAATTGCTGTTTGTTCGTGTGCACGTTCTGTGATGTTCTTCAAAAATGTATAAAGTGGAAAAGCTTCTGTTTTTTAATATTAAATAGGAGAACACTGAAGTTAGGGCAATTGCATGGAAAATGAAGATTGAAGCAAACGTTAAAAGAAGGAATTAACAGAACTTAATTACTGATGGATGTAGGGGTGAGGGATAGGAAGATGTTCTGTAAGACTTCCAGTTTCTGATTAGTAAGGTGGTTATATGATAGACCCCAAAAGTCCACATAGAATCTATTACTTTCCCACCAGAACTTACCTGGAACTCATGTGTTTCCCTAGTCCCCTACTTGGGGCTATTTTTTGTAATTTTACCTTGTCTGGCATGATTTTAATTTTTAGCACCTGAAAGCATTTTAGGGCTGAGAGTTGGGGAATATGAACTCAAACTTTGATAACTGTGATATTATACAAATACGGCTTCTAGAGTGTGTTTTGTCTGGCAAGCTTAATAGTAAGAAGTGGATGTGAAAGTATATGTAAATGTCTATCTAGTGACAGTTCACTCTGGGTGTATGGAGCTTGGGGAGCAGTATGACATTAAGGTAATAATCTATACAAAATCGGCGATTTCCTGTAGTTAACTAAATTGACTGCTAAAGTTAAAAGTCTGTAAAGCTTTACCAAACTAAGTACTTGCCGAGGTGAGAATAATGCCATTATTAGCCATAATTGGTGCTTTATAACAGTAGTACGTTTGAGCAAATAGAGCTGAAGTGTTGGAAAATTGGTCTTGCCCTGAAAGTTAAAAGCATATTTTCCCGTCAATCACAGTATAAAACATTCTTTTAGAATTAGAATTCTATTGCATAAATAATAATTTTACCAATAGCAAAGATCTTGAAAAAGAACAAGGTATTAACAAACCAGTGTTATACTGGAGAGCTGTGGAGTGAAATGGCAAAGAAACCCATTGTGGTCAAGTCAGTTCTGACTCAGAGCGACCGTATAGGCCAGAACAGAACAGTCCCAAAGGGTTTTCCAAGGCTGCAATCTTTTCGGAAGCAGACTGTCACATCTTTCTCCCATGAAATGGCAAAGGGGGATGTGGAAATCAACAAGGTAACAGTTTATCATTTTATGGGAGGATTTACAAATATTGTCAACAGGAGAAGAGTGATTATTTTGTGCACTTGGATTGTTCAATAATTTGAGATTTTGGAAAAGCTGACGTTGTATTCAAATCCTCTGTGTAATAATGAACCAAAAGAATGATGTCATCTGAAAGTGTTCCTGAGGACTTGGCAATCCAGAATTTTACTTTGTTTTCAGACTTGCATTCTGCGCCATCCCACGGATATATGCTGGAAGAGCTCTTCCAATATAGCCATCTGGACAAATACCCAACCAAGTTTTCTTTGTCCCAGATGTATATCAGGAGAAAAATGATATTGTTCTCCTTTGCTCTTAGCAGAGTATTCTGGTGTTCATCACTGGGCAGAGGAGCAGAGCAAGGTTATATTTTACTCCTCAGATTGCCCCCATATTGAAGAGGGTGTGGTTTACCTGAGTCCATACTGCAAACACCCATCAGTCACCCAACCCTAGATTATCACACAATGTGCTATATGAAAGAATGAATATTTATTCAGTGTCTAGTCTGTGCTTGGCACTTAAAATCTATCACATTTAATTTTCAAAACAACTTTACAGAAGGCGTTGTTATTACGTGCTGTCAAGTCGATTTTGACTTGTAGTGACCCATGTGACAGGGCAGAACTGCCCTATTGGGTTTTCTAGGCTGTAATCTTGCAGATCAGCAAGCCTTTTTCCCACAGAGTGACTGGGTGGGTTCGAACCGCTAACCTTTCAGTTAGCAGCTGAGCACTTAACCATTGTACCACTAGAGGTCCTTTGATAGGCATTATTATCCCAAGGCTCCGAGAAGTTGAGTGACTTGCTCAAAAACACACAGTAAGTAGAAGAGCTGGTATTTGACTAAAGAGCCCAAACCTTTTCACTACTCTGTACCGCCTCCTAATTGCTACAACATATAGGCTCTTTAGCAAAATTCTGAAGCTGGCAAAATTCTGAAGCTGTTTTTATTGCCCATCCTGTGTCATCTGCTTATAAATTTTCCACCTGTCTGGGGCGCCCAGTGACCCGATCTACGTAGAGTAACAGCCTGGTAGTTGGGAATGTTCTGGATTTTATCTCACTCTCTTTGTATTGTAGTCAATGACCCTCTCCCTCCCTTAATTCCACCTTCTCTTTTATCCATTTGTTGTTGTTAATGTAAACATTTAATGTAAACTTAATAATAAAATCAATGTCATAGGTTGGTATGAAAACTCAATGAGTTAATTCATGTAAAGCATTTACAGCAGGGCCTGGCACATAGGAAACACTGAATGTTGGCAACAGAAAGTCATGAGAGGCCTTACACACAGTGTAATGGTTAAGAGCTCAGGCTTTAGAGACAGAAGGCCTGGGTACAAATCTGGGTTCTGTTACTTACTGTGTGACCCTTGGCAAGTTTTACAACCTCTCTGTTGCAATTTGCTGGTAGTGATACAGTACTTACCTCATAAGATTGCTGTAAAAATTAAATGAGGTAATGATCACAAAGAACAATGAATAGATGGAACAGAGGTTGGTATATAGAAAGTGATTTATTTAAGTGGTTACTATTACCGCTGACAGTTATTTCAGGTTCATTCTGGGCCAAGCGTTATACTGTTGTAAATTGCATATGTTATCTAACTTAATCCTTTTGAGGGTTGGTACTATTAGGATCATGGGGATGATGCAGGACTGGACAGCATTTCAATCCATTGTGCATGGGGTCCCTATGAGTCAGGGGCTGACTCAACCGGGTGCCTTCGAGTCGGTTCCAACTCATAGCAACCCTGTTGCACAACAGAACAAAACACTGCCCGGTCCTGCGCCATTCTCACAATTGTTGCTATCCTTGAGCCCATTGTTGCAGCCACTGTATCAGTCCATGTCATGGAGGATCTTCCTCTTTTTCACTAACCCTCTACTTTACAAAGCATGATGTCCTTCCCCAGGGACTGATCCCTCCTGATAACATGTCCAAAGTATGTGAGACATAGTGTTGCCATCCTTGCTTCTAAGGAGCATTCTGGTTGTACTTCTTCCAAGA
>NW_004443947.1:26215805-26260875 GCF_000243295.1 Trichechus manatus latirostris | reverse complement strand
TCCTGATAACATGTCCAAAGTATGTGAGACATAGTGTTGCCATCCTTGCTTCTAAGGAGCATTCTGGTTGTACTTCTTCCAAGACAGATTTATTCATTCTTTTAGCAGTCCATGGTATATTCAATATTCTTTGCCAACATCACAATTCAAAGGCATCAGTTCTTCAGTTTTCCTTATTCATTGTCCAGCTTTCATATGCATATGAGGCAATTGAAGACACCATGGCTTGGATCAGGTGCACCTTAGTCCTGAAGGTGACATCTTTTCAACACTTTAAAGAGGTCTCTTATAGACAATTTGCCCAATGCAATGCGTCTTTTGATTTCTTGACTGCTGCTTCCATAGGTGTTGATTGTGAATCCAAGTAAAATAAAATCCTTTTATCCATTTATCATGATGTTGCTTATTGGTCCAGTTGTGAGGATTTTTGTTTTCTTTATGTTGAAGTGTAATCCGTACTGATGGCTGTGGTCTTTGATCTTCATCAGTAAGTGCTTCAAATCCTCTTCACTTTCACCAAGCAAGGTTGTGTCATCTGCATAATGCAGGTTGTTGATGAGTCTTCCTCCAATCCTGAATCCAGGATTCTCAAATTATTTGCTCAGCATACAGATCGAATAGGTATGGTGAAAGGATACAACCCTAATGCATACCTTTCCTGACTTTAAACCATGCAGTATCCCCTTGTTCTGTTTGAATGACTGCCTCTTGATCCATGTACAGATTCCTCATGAGCACATTTAAGTAGAATACTAAAATCCCAATTTTACAAGGGAGAGAAAAGGCTCAATAACTTGATTTGGGATCACACAGCTGTTATGTAGAAGAGCAGAGATTTGAACCCAAGACCTTTGGAGCCAGGTCTCTCAGCCAGTTTGATATACTGTGGGGCAGTGCTAAAGCCCTGACTTGGGTGAGAAGGGACTGGTTGTTAAGCCCTAGCTGACCATGAACTACATCGCCTTTCTTCTCTGGGACTCAGGATAGAAATGACTGGGTTGGACTAAATGTCCTCTAAGGCATCTTCCTCCTTGAACACTATGATTTTGTGTCTTTTGGTCTCTCCCTTGGCTGTGTGAAATCTCACTCTGTTGGGGGGCTGTTATTTTTGCCAATGTCTTCTCGCAGCCCAATCCAAGTAACCTGGCCTCAAAGAAGTTTCAGAATATTGTAGGTATTGATCTTCTACACTATCACTTAGCACAAGTGGTTATTAAGTGGCAAAACTAAAGAGGCTTGGGGATTATCAACAGGTGGCATGATCTCTTAGCCTAGTGCATATAAGATCATTCATTGTTGGATGATCATCATCAAACATCCTCATTTTATAGATGATGAAACCAAAGTGCAAGGTTTTCTGAACCAGCTTCATTATCCCATCTACCCTGGGAACTTCTCAAGAGCAGGGATTATGTTCTGTTCATCTTTGTGGTGCCAACCCAGTGTTTGTTAATTGCAAAATGCCCTTCTGCAGACCACAAAAATGAGAAAATGATGTTATGTACTTGGTCAGTGCCAGGCACATGGCCAGTCCTCAGTAAGTTACAGCTGTTTATAACTGTAGTAAATAGATCTCCTAACTTCAAGTTGAATGCTCTTTCCACTCATTGTCATTGTTAGCTGCTGTTGAGTTGAACCGGACTCATTGTGATCCTGACTCATGGTGACCCACGTGCAATGGAAGAAAATGCTGCCTGGTCCTGTGCTGTCCCTATGATCAATTGTGGATGGAATCATTGTGATCCATAGGGTTTTCACTGGCTGATTTTTCAAGAAGAGTGCCAGGCCTTTTTTCGTACTATGCCTTAGTCTGGAAGCTCTGCTGCAACTGCATATTCAGCATTATAGCAACAAGCAAGTCTCCACTAACAGATGGGTGGTGGCTGCACATGGGGTGCCTTGGCCAGGAATCAAACCCAGGTCTTGCATGGAAGGCAATAATTCTGCCACTGAACCACCAATGGCCCCTTCCGCTCATTAGGATTACAGAATTCAAACCATTGTTATTAGTATGTAAGAAATGAATTTCTGTTTGTTTAATGAACACTTATACAGCACTTACTTTATATCTCATATAGAAACGAAAACCAAACCTGTTCCCATCGAGTTAATTCCCACTCTTAGCAACCCTATAGGACAGAGTAGAGCTGCCCTATATGGTTTCCAAGGAGTGCCTGGTGGATTTGAACTGCCAACCTTTTGATTAGCAGCCGAACTCTTAACTACTATGCCACCCGGGTTTCCTATATCTCATATAATACTTCTAAAAACGCTATGAGCAAAAAGAACACAAATAGATACTTGCATACCAGTGTTCCATTATTCGCAACAGCCAACGGGTAGAAACAACAAAAGTATCCATCAACAGATGAATGGATAAACAAAATATGGTATAGCCATACAATTAAATTCAGCTTAAAAAAAAAGAATGAAATTCATATGCATGCAACATTGATGCACCTTGAAAACATTATACTGAGTAAAATAAGCCAGACACGAAAGGACAAATATTATACGATCCTACTTACATGAGCTATCTAGAATAGGCAAATTCACAGGGACAGAGAGTAGATTAGAAGTTAACAAGGGCGGGAGGAATTGGGAGTTATTGCTTAATGGGTACTTAGTTTCTGTTTGGGGTGATGAAAAGGTTTTGGAAATGGATAGTGATGATGGTTTTACAACATGGTGAATGTAATTAGTGCCACTGAAAGGTATACTTAAAAATGGTTAAAATGGCAAATTTTATATGTAATTTACCACAATTAAAAAAAAGTATATATGAGGTAGGCAGTATTAGTATCCACATTTTATAGTTTAAGAAACTGACTCCGAGAAGTCCAGGAACTTGCCCAAGGTCATGCAGTCAGAGAGCGGTGAAGTGGAATCGGGTCACAGTGGATCCGGCTCAGGAGCCGTGTTCTTCATCAGTACACTATGCTGTCCGTTTTCCAAGTGCTATTTTTCATGAAGACAAATTGAGTTTGTTCAGTGCAATGTCTAAAACATGATTTATTTACCCTAAAGTAAGATGAAGATGCACTGAGGGTCCGAGGAAGGCATTCTATTACTTGTAAGTTGGGCACATGGTAAATCGGTAAAAGCCAGAGAGAATGGCCAGTGTGTTCCATATCTCAAAACCCTGGCTCATCCTGTGTTTGGGGAAGGCCCAGGGAACTGTGGCCCAGTCAAACTAACTCAGGTAGAGGGGAGTGAGGATATACAGGTATCTGGAAGAAGGGAGGGATTACAAGGGAATCCAAGGATGGACATGAAGGGAACCATGGGTGGGCCTCACCATAACGGGATGTAAAATGCTGTCAGGAGTTGAGGCCATGTTAGGGATGCCCTTCACCTTGCTCTCGTGTACCACATGGCATTGGTATTGCCCTGAAGACTCACTTCTGTTTGTAGGTGGCCAGTTTCCCTCCATGTTGCTGTGTTACCGATTAACTTCCCCCGTTGATTAATGTTTTCAGCTTCTTTGCACCTTCAGCCTACATCTGGCTTCGACTCTCTCTGTACTGTCCTTTCGCCTTCAGCTCCCACCACTGCCTCTGCTGCCCTCTTGGTGTTGTTGTTTCTGTTAGTTGCCATCAAGCAGGCTGACACATGGTGGCTTTATAATAACACAGGAAAACATCGCCCAGTCCTGAGCTATCTTTATGATCATTGGTATGTTTGAACCCATTGTTGCAGCTATTATGTGAATCCATCTCATTGAGGGTTTTCCTCATTTTCATTGACTGTCTTCTTGGTATTACCCAGATCAAATCCCAGAGCAGCAACTGCATTGGTCCAGAGAATTTTGCGCATCAAATAGTAGTTTACTTGCACAGCCCATAGCCTGAGTCTGAAGCCAGATCAGCTGTAGCCTGGGAGGGCAAAGTCACATGGGGCTCAGAATCCTGCTACTAGAGTAGCTGGTTCAGTGATTCCACTGGAGAGATCAGAATTCACTTGACAATTCTGTTGACCAGACCCACGTATGTGATCTTCTATAAACATTAACGTTTATAAGCATTTTTCTTACCTCTTATTTATCCTCTGAAATCCTCCCAGATTGAACTGACTACTCCTTCCTTTGCAACCTCCTATACCTGGTGTCAAGCAGCCGGGGGACAAGCGGCACTGCATTTATTATCCTGTCTTCCCCTACTAGACTGTGAGCTCCAGAAGACAGGAACCTGAAATGATTCATCTTTGTATCCACAGCTTTAAGCACCTTTCCTAGCACATAGTAGATACTTAGAACATGTTTATTGACTAAATGAGTGGGGGAAAAAATTATGAATAGGCAGTCACTTTAAATTAAAATGTATAAAGGTGGGTTAATAGAGCTTTATATGGCTTTTAAAATGAAATGTTAGTTGATTTATTAATGTAGACAGGTCATAAATGAGTGCCTAAATTTTATTACAAAAAGGTATTTTTAATATAGACACTCCCTCTTGTGTATCAACTTCCTGCAACATTTTAATTACGTAAGAAGAGAAGGGTAATAATGGAGTGTGAAATAGATTAGAAGCAGGAGACTTCATCCTAGTTAATATACAAATTTGCTTAGCAAATGAGAGAAAATGATATTATTGGCTTTAGTTGTACTTTTCATTTAACACTGTCAATGAATATATTGTGTGTGAGAGTAGCATCTGCTCAATGCTAATGCCAGCTTCACTTGAGGACTTGGACTTGGAAAGACTTCTATGTTGAGAACACCACGCTTCCATCTCTCCGTGCTTTGACTCTTGTGCTCACTTTTAATCCATTAGCTCAAAATCATGAACCTGGAAAATTGCCAAAGTGTTATTTTTTTAAGGCAGCATGAAAATTGTACAGCAGGGGAAAAAAGAGAGACAGAGACAAAAATTCATATTATTCCAGTGATCAGTCCTAGGGTATGGCTCTGTAATGTCCCATTTGGTTTGAAGCCTTGCTGTGTTTCATACATCTGCAAGACTGTAAATCATCAAGGATGATTTTGGTCAGTGTAATCGCTGCAAAACGAGACAAATCAAACTTGCTGTAAGTTTATATGAGTGATTGGGCATATTTACTTCGATTCAATCCATATTTTTAATGTACTATGTGCAATATGGGTTTGGTTTTGGTCTCCTGTACAGAAGGGACACATTTTACTGCTGAACCACCACTTCCCCCATAGTTGGGTGTTGAGCTGCCATCTAAGACACAGCTACTGCTCTCTTCTCTCCTGAGCACCCCTATCTGCCAATGAAGATTGAATGTCCAAATGCCCTAGAATAGTGATGATGACGTGATGGCTCCTAACCTCATGGCTAGCCTTTGAGATGGCATCATTGTAGAAAACTCTTCCAATAAAGGATCCATTTGAGAGCAATTTATGAATATAAGTACCATTTGGTTTTTCTCCGAGTCCGCAGCAACCTTGAAGTATTGTAAATGGGCTCTATTATCTAATCAGGGGAATTACAGCAATCTATTTATTGCCATTTCTGAGTATTTGCATTTAATTAAGGGATACGCTTGAGAAAATGAAGGACAGAATAACCTCAAAATCTGCCTTTACATCTTGGATAATTGACTGTAATTTTTGTCTTTGCAGCTTTCCCTAAATTGTTTATTTTTCCAGATGGTTCCTAAAACTTTAATTTTACCTCTTTTCTTTTAATGGGTGAGAAGGGTTTTCTGATAAAAGCTTATATGGTTTAAACACACAAATACGGATATGCTTAAGATATAACCAGACACCTTCCAAGTTTGGTTTTCTGGGTTTGAAAGCTTAATACCATAGTCTCATGGGACAACTCAGTCGATTGGCGACAACTCAGTCAACAGGCATAACGTGTTGTTGTTAGGTGCCATTGAGTGGATTCCAACTCATAGCAACCCTGTGTACAACAGAACAAAAATACTGCCCGCTCCTGCACCATCCTCACAGCCGTTGCTATTTTGAGCCCATCTTTGTAGCCACTGTGTCAGTCCAGCTCATTGAGGATCTTCCTCTCTGTCACTGACCCTCTACCTTACCAAGCATTGGCATACGTAGTTTGCAAGAATCATGATCTGCATCCTAGTGAAGTGAGTACCGTCTGAGGTCTTAAAAGCTCTTGAGCTGCCATCTAAGACACAGCTACTGCTGTGTTCTCACCAGAAGCAAAACAGAGTCACCGAAAGCTCAGAGAAGAGGCAACTCTACATGAGCCACGACCTCATCTACCCTGACTTCTCTGGTAATGCTAAATCAACTCACATAATTCTAAAATTATTTATCACTCTTTCCTTTGATTTATTGCTTTCGTCATGGGAGTCCATGTTTATGTCTGCAACCCACGTTTCGTGTTTTGAAAGTAGAATGAAAACATTATCCAAGAATATCATCACTTTTGTTTCGTTGGAAGCCAAAAAATAATTAGAAATATGATTTTGTGATGTTCTCTTCTGTTCAATACTTCTTATAAACTAACCTAGGCTTTTTTAGTCTTTTTGAATGACAGTCAAATTACATTGATCAACTGAATGTCAAAAAGAATAGCTATTATTTTTTAAACCTCTTGATATTTTCAGAATTTCTGCTCCTGAGAAGAATGATAACTTTACCATAGACTGAGCTACCTTCTCTTGCCACAGGAACTGTTTGTTCCCTTTGTAGAAGTCTTTAGAAAGCCATGTTTAACCCTAAGAAATTGTGTGTGTGTGTGTGTGTGTGTGTGGGTATGTATGTGCGGCAAAAAGATACACAACAAAACATAAGCCATTTCAACAGTTTCTACCTGTATACTTCAGTGACATTGATTACATTCTTCAAGTTGTTCTCACTATCCTTTTCCAAATTACGCCACCACCTTAACATAAACTCAAAGCCCCAAGCCAAAACTCCCCCTTTATCCCTCCCTCCTACCCTCGGTAACCACTAATAATTTTTGGTTTCTATGTATTTACTTATTTCATATAAGTGAGATCATACAGTATTTGTCCTTCTGTGACTGACTTATTTCGCTCAGCATAATGTTTTCATGGTTCATCCATGTAGTGGCATGCATCAGGACTTCATTTCGCTTCACGGCAAGTAATATTCCATTGTGTGTATATGCCACACTTGGTCCATTCATCTGTTGGTGAGCATTTCGGTCGTTTCCACATTTTGGCTATTGTGAACAGTGCTGCAATGAACATGGTATACAGGAGGAATTATTCTTTAAAATCATGCCTTTACATCTGATTAGCAACTAAGCTTTCTTATTTATTCCTTCATCATTTCCCTAGTAAGTCTGACATATAGATTGAGGCAGCAGAATTCCCCTTTTTTCTCTCTTCCTTGTTCTTGTTCTAGAGGAGGGAGGAAATAGCTTCAGGAACTCTTTCAGAAAAATCAGAAGCTTCTTTCCCAAGAGCACCCTGCAAAAGTCACGTCCTATCTCAGTGGCCTGAATGGAGTCACATGCCTTTCTGAACCAATAACTGTGGCCCAGGAATGTGATTATGATCATTGGCTGGGCCTGAGTCACTGCCCCATGCCTATTCCCCAAGGCCTGTGTGTTGTGCAGGAGAGGTATGGCAGCAGAAGGGAAATGAGCTTCATGCCGTGTGAAAGGGGAAGTGGGTGTTGGGCAGGCCGTCACAGCTCCGTCTCACAGAGCTGAGTTTAATGTGTTAAACTGAGATGGCGGCAGCAGGAGCCTGGGGAAGCTTTTGACTTTAGAGTGATTTGCTTCAAGATGGTCAGTGTATGTGCATTTTGAATCTGAAAAGTGCTCTTCCTTACTATATTTCTGCAAGGTTCATTAACAACCAGTATTATAGAAACAATTCAAAAGGAACATGTTTTTGGTGCCCATCTTATTATTAGCTTCAGGGCTCCTTTTTTTTTTTTTTTTAATGCATAATGAAATCCATGGAATATTTAGAAAGAATGTGGTGCTTTGCAGAATTGGCTTTGGGGGCTGCGCGTGGCTTATAGTTGGAAGGAAAAGTGTTTGGCAGTTGCACTAGTTGAAAAACCTTTGACCTGTCTGTAGCCTGCAGTTAGCTGTAAGCGGTTAGAAAAGGAGAAATCCAGTCTGCGCATGACTTTCAAAGGCTCTGTAAAGATTCAGTACCTTTTTAGTCTTGTACACACACTATAGGAAGGTTATTTCCACCCTTTGTGGATGAAGTCAGCCTCCCTAGCCTTTGTGGAGTTTTTTACTCATTTCAGAGGATAAGAAATGAGGACTGGATATTGTTAGTGACAGGACAGTGCTTCAAGAATAATGAGAGTCACTCCTCGTTTTCCCTAAGGATTGCTAAAACAAAAGTACACACAGACCTGGTAGCCTTTTCTAAATAGCTATCATTATCAGTTTCTGTCCAGAACCTTGTACACCCTCATCAGTATAAAAGTCAGGATACCCGAGTTATGGTCTGGGCTTTGCCACTAGCTGTGGGTCCTTGGGCACACTACTTGTCTCCTCTGGGCCTCATGGTACATGTTGATAAAATGGAGAGTTGCAAAGGTTTACCAAACCAAATTATATATTAGATAGCTTTAATCTCTAAAGTTACCCACATCTGCAATGGAGAGATGTAAAAATGGGACTTCTGGTTTAAAAATGACACCTTACTCTCATTCCCTTAACTGTCTACTAAAATGTCCAAGGTAAAACAGGGAATGAGAAAGTATTATAGCGTCAAAAACTGGGAATGGCAACCAGTCTTTTGCCAAACTTTGGAAAGAATTTTATGAACCTTTAAGGTTTATGAAACTGCATTAAAAGACATAATTAAAATTACTATATACTGTACCCTCAGAAATAGAGAATCCCTCCCTTCACTGAGTTACTTAGAGGATGCTTTGTCTTTTGACCTACTATTTGCATCCTGGGTGCAAAATCCAGTATTAGGGACAACTGGAAAGTCAAGCGTCCCTTCTTCTGGGTGGATGCTGTTTCTGAGTTGGTCTCTTCAAAGAACAGAGCCAGAGATAGAGAAACATTCGATCCACATTATTTGCAGATTCTGACTTTGTGAATTCACCTACTAGCTACAATTTATCTGTAACCTCGAAATCAGTACTCATGACACTGTCACTGTTGTTCGTGGACATGTACATGCTCAGAGTGGTGGAAAATTTGAGTCACTTGATGGGCACGTTCTCAGCTGACATCAAACAAGTCTAGTTCAGAATTCCACTAATTCAGTGTCTGAGGGACTTTATAGAGCATGACTATCATAAATAACAAAAATTGACTGTATAGGTACATATCAACTAGTTAGAGGCTGTAAGCCCCAAAAAATAACTGAGTCTGAGATAGGATACAGCCTGTCAACGCACCTTGTGTCTTGGGAAATGTAGTTCCTACAGATGCGGCAAGGAAAGCTACAAGAAGATGTGAGTAACTATGCATACTGGAAAGTGTTGTTCTTCAAGAATCATCTGTTGGATGCTGGTCAAAAGGAGCAAAAGTGTGAAACAGAACTTCAAACTCATATGGAATCGAACTTGCTGGATCCATTGAGACTGGGGAACCCCTGAAACTAATACAAAGAAATAATCTTTACACCTTGAACTAAAACTATCCCACAAAGCCATCATTAAACTAAACAACGGTTTAGCTCAATTAATAAAAAATGTTTGCCTTGAACATAGCACTCTTACAAAGAATTATCTATATGAGCTTAATCTGACAATAGTTAACCTAAAGCGCTAGAGGTAGAGATAGTGAGACTCCTGCCACAATGTGAAGGACGTAACCAATGTTACTCAACTATTCAGGTAGAAATTTGGAATGGATGTATGTTTGGTTGTCTATATTGCCACCAAAAATAAATTTTATATGTATGTATATTTACATATATATGGAAAAAAAATGGCATCTCTTCCGAATGTCAAAGATGAAAGCCTTCCCAACCCAGAAGGAAACTTTAAACTATGACTGTGAGAAGGGGATTCAGTCATGCCCACATGGATAGTGTGTGGAGCTGAGAGCAGCACCACATCTGGATAGGTCTTTTCTCCTTGGCACGTGAATAAAAGCAATATGGAGTCTAGGGGGAAAAGAAAACCCTACAAAATAAGGAAGAGGAACATCATTCTGAAGATTTGGAGAATAACACACTGCTGGAGTGATTGTTTTATAAACTAGAAGATTTAGAAAAAACTGTGAGGCAGGTGGGGTGGGGAAGGGACCGAGGTGTGATTTCTCCTTGCAATAAGAATGGAAATCCATAAGGATAGATCAGGCAGAGGTAAGAAGGCAATATGATGAGGGGAGGGAAATGAGGTAGGAAGCATTGTAGGAAAACCACAAAGGCAAGTAAAACAAAAGCAGTTTCCGGAGAGTAGATTCAGACTCATGCAACCCCATGTGTTTCAGAATGTTGTTTTCAATGGCTGCGACCTTTGGAAGTAGATAGCCAAGCCTTTCTTCTGAAGTGCCTCTGATGAATTCGAATGCTGTTCATTTGGTTACACCACCCAGGGACAAAAAGAAAATAGCAGAATTAAAGTCTACTTCAGAATCAGCAAGGAAAAGAGGTCATATTGAGGAAAATTAAATCAGATATGTGAAGAATAAAAAGGAGGTGCTCTTCCAGAATGAATAAGGAAGAAAAGCTATAAAGCAGATGTAAATAAAGATGATTAAGGAAATCTAGATGACTATGGAAATCAAGGAAATAAAGATTGCTTTGGATGACAGAGAAGATGTTATAGAAATAATTTTTAATGATTATTAAAACTGGGACTAACACATCAAAGATATAAAAACACTTTTCTGAGCTGGACATTGAGAGTCAAATGAAATAAAGGAAAAGACAACCACACCCAGACACATTCTGGCAAAATAATCAAGTGTAAAGAAAGAAAACTGTTAGGAAAGAATAGAAGTCAGGCTGATCAAAAATTCTCCTCCACGACAATGTAGGAGAAGACAATGGAACATCTAGAATTTTTTTGAAGGGAAAAATGAATCCCATGAATGTGATAGCCAAAGAAGTTGTTTATCTTATATCAAAAAAAAGAAAATGTTTTTCACGTATTCCAAGCCTCACAAGACATACCTTCCATGTTCCTTTTTTGCTCCAGCCACTCAAAAACTAAATAAAAACTAAGAACCCCAAAATGAGAGGGTTGTGATACAAATGACTGGTGGGTAAGCTTTGGAACCATTTACATATAAAAAAGTTCTAAGCATTGCAATTGTAAAAAAGTTCAAAGAAGACATAAGATGTAAAATAATTTAAAAAATACATGTCTAATGTCTAAAATTCTAGATTACATCTACCAAGACGAGAAAGGGGTAGATAGGAGATGCAGGGAAGGGGGTACAATGATGTAAATTTGTGAAAAATTATATGTATTACAGAGGAACCATTCAGAAGCAACCATTGCTATCTTCACTTTGATGTTTAGTGAAATGTGGATTGAAGAATGTTTAAAAAAATTTTATGAGCATGTTTGTTCTAAACCCAGAAAAAAAAAATTCAAAAGCAATAGACAGAATACAGTAACGAGTAAAACAAGCATGAAGGATATTCAGATTAGGTTAAGAGGCAAAATCTAATTATTTGCTAATCCTAATATGGAAACAATCATGTATTTTCATGGCTTGTTTGAATATGCAGAACAGCATTTAGTCATAGAACGCTGGACAAGGAAGGGCCGGTTGGGCACTCTGCCCTGCTCCCTCACACAACGCAGCAGCCCTGGTGGTTTGTAACCACAACTGGGCAGAGAGGGAACTGCAGGCCTGTTTGTGGCCCAGGCACCCCACAACTTTTCCTGGTGTCTTTCCCCTCTGCTGTGGTTACTGTTGGAAGTTAAAAGGTTTCTGGTGGTGCCGCATGGCCTTGGTGATGCGGCATGAGCTATATCCCAGAGGCAAACGCAGACTTATCTGAGCTAAGTTTGACCTTCAGAAATGCTGTGGAATCTTTGTTTTTATGTGGTAACCATTGTTCACGATTCTTTGACTCTTGAAGCATGTTATTCATTTATTTATTTTTTTAAGTAGAAAATTCCCAGGAAGCACTAAGGCCCATTTCAGCCTGTATTGACCCTTTCAGATTCTGGGGTTCTCTTCAATGTCTTCAACATGTATAGTCTGTACGGTATGCTTTAGCACTTAGTTATATTTATTATGTTCTATCATCTGTTAACGAAATGTCCCTTTGAGAGAAAACCTTGTTCTAAAAGGCAAGAAAACAGGCTTCTTTGTTACTTACTATAAATCTTGTACTCTTTCAGGGACTGTATAGCTTCATTTTTAAAAGAGTAATAACACTGTGTGCCTGAAGGGAATGGGGTAGACTAGATGATTCTCTGAGGTTCCGTCCAGCTGTAAGATCTCTAAGTGCTTGTGGGTGGTTGTGTGTGTGAGAAAATGGGTTCTTTAGGACAAAGGTCATAAATTGACATTTTCTCTACCCACCCCCAAGCTCAGCACTGAGTTGGAAACATAGCTGGTGCTCCACAGAGACTAGGTTTTGTGATATTGTACTTCCTCATGTAACTTAAGGATACAGGAGTAGATCTAAGAGGAAATGGGAGTTTTAGATTAGAATTCAAGAGATACCACTGGCAAATCAGCATTATATACGGCCCAAGAAAATCCACTTCGGTTTCTCTGGGTTAAATTTCCTCATTTATAAAATGAAATGCTGGATTAGTTCAGAGGGTTATTGCTGGTGGTTGGTCAAGCTGGCTAGCAAAAATGTGTTCTTAGGTCTCTACAGTGTTGACATTTTCGTTGATGTTAATCTGAAAGCCTTTAAAGCAGGTGCGCATACCCTGCATTTTACCACAGTCCTCACCACTCCCTGTTGCATAACACCAGTCCTCATCACTCATTTCTGTTTACTTGCTTAGCCCTTTGGCATTTGAGAGGAATCAAAGATGTAGCCTGGGGGCTAAATTTTATGTTTCTAACACGAGGTCTTCTGCTCTGCAAACTCCGGATTGGCAGCGTGAAAAAATATTTTTTTAATAGACTTTAGAGGTTAAAAACTATTTGACTAATTAGAATGGATTGACATGGAAAAAAATGTCAACCTTGGAAGATACACCAGAGAAATTCCAAATGGGTTTTAAAACAGAAATAGAAAAGCTGAATCAGTCAACTTGTTTTCGGGTGCCTTCTCTTCACAGTCATTCGTTTGGCCTGAACTACACCAAAATGGTCCTAACAGTCCCAGTCACAAGAGCTATTACAGGTTGTCTAACTTGGTTAAATTCTTTTCTGCTTTAAATTGTTCATGATTCAGCATTTCACAGTTTGAGTCAGGTACTCTCCGAGGGCGCCTTCCTTAAAGGTCAGTCACTCTCCAGAAATCAGCATCCAAGATTCAGACTGCAGATTTTGTTCAGCAACCTTGGGAGAATAATTATTTGTTAGACACAGGCCTCAGAAGGCGCAGCTGTGTGGAGGGAGACTATTGGTTGGCAACGTCAGAAAGAGCAAAGAGGCTGGCTGGTGACAAACAGGTGTGCTGGGAGTGAGGAGGTTATTGGATTGAGGGCAGCCCTTCAACCTGGGGTGTGCATATTGCTAATGAAGAGGGTGGAGAAGTCCCTGTAGGCCAAACACTGTTAAGAGCTTCACATGCCTGATCTCATTTCATCCTCTCTAAGAGCCCTGGTCATGCAGTGGTTAAGCGCTCCATTGCTAACCGAAAGGTGGTTCCAACCTCCCAGCTGCTCCTAGGAAGAAAAACTTGGCATTCTGCTCCCATAAATATTACAGCATTAGAAAAACCCTATGGGGTACTTCTAGTCTGTCCTGTAGGGTCGCTAGGAGTCAAAATTGTCTCTGCGGCAACAGGTTTGGTTTTGGGTTTAGGAGCGTAGGTGAGGATCCCTGGTGGTGAAGAGGTTAATTGCTCAGCTGCCATCCGAAAGGTGGATGGTTCCAGCCCACCAGCTGTTCCTCAGGAGAAAAGACCTGACAATCTGCTCCCTAAGTAACTCTAGGGGGCAATTCTACTCTGTCATAAAAACCAAAAACCAAACTTGTTGCTGTCAAGTTGATTCGAACTCATAGCAACCCTACATAGAGGTCACTATATTTTGGAATCAGCTCAATGGCAAATAAATACCAACAAAAACAGGAGCCTAGAAAGTAAACAGTATGTAAAAGATTGGGGGTGGGTCCCCTGGGTGATGCAAACAGTTAACGAGCTTGGCTGCTAACCAAAAGGTTAGAGGTTGGAGCCCACCCAGAGGTGCCTTGGAAGAAAGTCCTGGTGATCCACTTCCAAAAAATCAGCCATTGAAAACTCCACGGAGTGTGTACAGTTCTACTTTGACACACATGAGGTCGCCATGAGTCAGACTCACTGCATAGCAACTGGTTTAACAGATGAGGAAACTGAGGCTTGGATAGTTGCTGTAACCTGCCTGGGTAAGAGCTATTTCAGAGTTTGCACAGTATTTCACGAAGGGCACATTACTATTCTCAGCACACTGGTGCCTGATGAATGATTTATACATTTTATTCATTTATTATGATGTTGTAATGTCTGAAAATAAGTTTCCAGTAAATGTTGACATCAGAACCCTTTTGTCACCTGTGTGGAATTGTCAGTATGAAACCTGTAAATCTGAAACATACCTACTCCAAGAGTGAGTGTCGTGGAAGCAAAACACTTTTTTGTTCTGTGTTTTAGGGAGTTGTTAAAGGGATCATTTTATGACATTAATAGGAACCCAAAAAAGGGGAGGGGATTTGTGGACCAGTAGAAGAAGAGTGATGAGTAAGTGGAATATTAATTTGGTCAGCAAGGCATTATGTATTTAAAAAATGATTGCCCTCTAATTCCTAACATTCTGTGGGAGGTGATAGAGGATTTATTGTTTTGGTTTGTTTTGTTTTTTTCCTACTTGCAAATCAGCAAGTAGATGATTCATGTACTGGAGAAAAAAAAAAAATTTTTTTTTTTTTTTTTTGACATGCAGTTACCAGCTTAGGTTTCTATTTTTACCCTAGTCCCTGAGCATGTTTTTCCCTTATTTAGGAAACCTCCGACTGCAAATGTGTTAAATTTGTTTTCTTACCTTTCTGCTAAATACAGGGAACAATGCTTATATTTCCATTCCTAGGGATTATTTTAAGCAGAATTGAGACCTATTGAAACAGATGGTTCTCTGGTATTTGCATTGTGCAAACCATATATATATATGTTATTATATATATATATATATGTATATATATATGTGTATATATATATATATTACCTGCTCTGGAATGAAGGAGGCTGGTGGTGCAACAGTTAAGTGCTTGGCAGCTAATGAAAAGTTGGAGGTTCTAACCCACCCAGCAGCTCCACAGGAGAAAGACCTGGTGCTTCCATAAAGATCATAACCAAGATAACCCTATGGAGCAGTTCTACAATGTCACACGGGGTCACTATGAGTCACAGTCAACTCAATTCAACTCGACAGCACCCAACAACAATAACAACAACAATTCTGGAAGATGTTTATCTTTAGGGATAATTTTTTTTTTATGTTGTAAATTGAGGAATAAAATCATCTTTAATTAAGGTTATTTCATACTAAGAAAGTGGTCTTAGGATTGATGTAAAAAACCAAACCTACTGCCGTCAAGTCAATTGCAACTCACAGTGACCCTATAGGAGAGAGTAGTAGAACTGTCCCATAGGATTTCCAAGGAGGGGCTGGTGGATTTGAACTGCTGACCTTTTGATTAGCAGCTGAACTCTTAACCACTATGCCACCAGGGCTTCTTAGGATTGATGAGAGACACTGCTAATTCCTCTCATGATACTTGAAAAGAGTAAAAAATAAGGAGAAAAGACATATGGCTTTGACAAATGAATGGAATGATAAATATTACAGGTTACCTCTTGGATGCAATGTCTAACCATGATGAATGCTACAGAGAAGAAAAAGGGAAAAGACACCCAAGGGTCAGGTTCCCTCCAGCCCTGGTCTTGGAATTGTTCCTTTAGAGAAAGGGGGAGATGAGCCCAGAACAGAAAGTGAGTCTCCTACCTGATCACCAGTAAACTGCCTCCAGAACCCAAGGCTTGCAATACTGACTCCAAGTCAGTATTTTGTCTGTCTTAGCATTGTGGAAGCTTATTTCTCTTCAAATGTTTCTCACATGCTTCTCCTTTCTTGCCTCCATTTCACTGCCACCACTGCAAATAACACACTGGGCTGCTAATCAGAAGGTTGGAGGTTTGAATCTACCCAGAGGTGCCTCAGAAGAAAGGCCTGGTGATCTACTTTTGAAAATTCAGCCATTGAAAACCCTACTCTGACACACATGGGGTTGCCATTAGTTGGAATCCACTCAACAGCAATTTTTTTTTTTTTAATCCATCTAATTTCTACTGGTTCCTGAAAGCCATGCCCTGCCCAACTAATCCCCTTTAAATTGTTTTATTTGTCATACACCTCCTCAAAAATGTTCATCACTTCCCAATATTCTGCTGTATAAAGACTGAATTCTTCTGCCTAAGTGGAAAGGCTCTCCAACCAAGCTACCCTCCAACTGCCTGCTTGACTTTTGACATTCTCCAACAAGTGTTTTCCCACACCACTTACAGAGATGTGTTCACTGTCCTCTGAATGATTCCTTCTGATCTCCAGGTCTGTAGTCCTGATATTTACAGTAAATCTTTGACTTTCAGATAACAGAAGGTACAGGACATCTTCACTATACTTGCCTGCCTTTCATGTGTTGAATTTCATCTTGTATGTAGCAGATGACTAACATCTCAAGCTATTGCATAGTGACTGCTTGTCCCAGGTCTCCATCAGTACAGCAGGGTTTGTGCCATAACTTTGAAAATGCGTTTCATTTCCCATAATTCTCTTATTATAAGAAGTGCAAAATAAAACTTAAGACAGTTGAGGCAAAGTTGGACATGTTGAGGTAGGCTGATAGTGGTGAACCCATATTGTCTACTAGGCCCTCCTTGCACTGAAGCTAGTTGAATATGTGAAATTATAAAGGAGAAGAACAAAATTAAAGAACATGACAAAATACAGGAAATATATCAATGAAGATAGTGTAAAAGGTACTGCTTGACAGAATGTATGTTTGTAGCACCTTTATGATGTGTTAAGCCATTATTTGACTTGGCGTACTTTTTTGCCTATTTGAGATGCAATCGGAGAAGATGGTCTGTAGTCATCAACAATGGTCAGCTTTTACTGTTGTTCTCACCAGTAATCTCTCAAATCCCATCAGTCTGTTAAGAAGCCATCAATCGAATGAAGAACACCAAAGACACAAGGAAAATATTAGACCAAGAGACAAAAGGGCCACATTAAACAGAGACTGCATCAGCCTGAGACCAAAAGAACTAGATGGTGCCTGGCTGCCACCAGTGACCACCCTGACAGGGAACACAACAGAGAGTACCTGATGGAGCGGGAGAAGGGTGGGGTGCAGAAATCAAATTCACATAAAAAGACCAGACTTAATGGTCTGACTGAGACTGGAGGAACCCCAAAGCCATGGCCCCTGGACACTCTGTTAACCCAGAACTAAAACCATTCCCGAAGCTCACTCTTCAAAGATTACACTGGACTATAAAACATAAAATAATACTTATGAAGAGTGTTCTTCTTAGTTCAAGCAGATACACGAGACAAAATGGGTGGCTCCTATCCGGAGGCAGGATGAGAAGGCAGGAAGGGACAGGAGCTGGTTGGAAGGACACAGGAAACCCAGGGTGCAAAGGGGAGTGTGCTGCCACATTATAGGGATTGCAACTAGTGTCACGTAACAATATGTATATAAATTTTTGTATGAGAAGAAGAAAAGAAGCCACCCATCAGGACTCATTTGGATTTACCTTCTCCAGGATGTTGTCTTCAGTTGCTCTGCATTTCTTCTCCTCCGTCTGGGCTGCTTTGAAATTATAGTATGTATCATTACATTTAACATTTACTTGTTGATTATTTTGTATATGCATCTTGTCTTGTGAACGACTGTAGGAATTCCTTGAAGGCATGCATAACAGTTTACCCAGAACAAAGCATACTTTGGGAACATATAGGGCTATTTTAGATAGTTACCTCAAAAGTGGGGGATGCAGTTTTGCTTCCTAGGAATTAAATATTTTGAAGCTTTTAAAGCAGCATTCAACATTCTTTCTGGGCACTAATTCTCTTCAGTATACTATCCATCAAGTGCTAAAATTTATTTTGTTTATTCTAAATGTATCTCTTTCAAGCTTAAAGAACTTGGAATTGGGGTGCGGTTGTATTTCCCTTTGCTATTCCCTTTAGGTTTTCTGAGATATCAAACATGTATCACTCCTTTGCCCTTATGTTTTCAACCTGAGACCCTCTAGTGAAGATGACATTTTATAAAAGGTAGAGGATTATAGTGATTTGCATCTTCTTTTGTACCATCCCAGGGGGATAGAATGAGGATTCTTGGTCATTAGAGGTGTTTGGTGTTTAAATGGAGCCCTGGTGGCACTGTGGTTAGGCATTAGGCTGCTAGCCAAAAGATCGGCAGTTTGAATCCACCAGCCACTCCTTGGAAGCCCTAGGGGGAAGTTCTACTCTGTCCTGTAGGGTTGCTGTGAGTCGGAATCGAGTCAATGGTAACAGGTTTTTGGTTTGGTTTTTTGGTGTTCAAATGCACAGTTAACGTTCGATCATAATTTAACTGTCTGGACATTAGAGAAGGTTTCATTTATGTTGGGGTTAACATTCATGTCTTTTAGATAATTTAGAGGAGAAAAGTATAATTTCCTCTAAAATATATTTGTAAGGGAGGGCACTTGCCAATCCAATTATGTTTCCAATTTTTCATTTCTTTTTCTATAACCTCCAATAATTTTGTTGGACTTTTAAAGAAAAACATGATCACATATTATTTTTATATCTATCCTCAGTCATTGCTAATTTTAGTCTTAATGTTGCCTCTTTGGTGTCTCTTCTGTTATTGATTTGGTAAGAGTTACCTTTAATCACTTTAAAGTAAGTAATACATTAGGAGTGCTAAAGGCTAGCCTATTTTTGGAAAAATCATTCCATTTAAGAATTAATTTAACAAGAGTCTATTACACATTTTACTTTGGAAATTCACTAGAATTATTTCCATCTCTGTGAAAGCACTTATTATCCAGAAAAATTAGGCCTAATTTTAGAGAATGCAACTGTAAGCAAAACTTCCTTGAATTTCCAGAAATTGCCATGACTCTTGACTATAATAATGATGTTTAAGGCGTATAGAATTTCAGCACTGAAAGAAAATGAATGGATAGCAGTTGTTAGCAGAATACCACCACCCATCTTTAGATGTTTTCAAGCCATTTAAGCAGTTAAATGAGAAACAAAAATGGACCTGTTGTTAATTCAGGCCAAGAGGGTGTTGTACGTTTGTAGAACTTTTTGTCTGAGTTTGTTTTATGTTTATGAATGTCAAGAACTGTACATCAGCATAGAAGGACGGGTGAGTGTAGAAGGCCCAATTAGACTCGGTTGTGGAGGTGAGGAAGTAGAAAGAAAGACCTTCAATGCCCCTTTCCAAGAAGTTGGGCTGAAAAGAGGAGTAAAGAAATTGAACAG
This sequence comes from Trichechus manatus latirostris, assembly GCF_000243295.1. NCBI lineage: Eukaryota > Metazoa > Chordata > Mammalia > Sirenia > Trichechidae > Trichechus > Trichechus manatus. The sequence continues at coordinate 26,241,359 of NW_004443947.1, read as the reverse complement.
TAGGTAAAGGAAATGTGGATTCAAGGGGCATTATGTTTTTATTTGAGATAGGCAGTAACTATGATGGAAATGGTTCACTGTGGAGAGAAATTAATAAAGCCAGACAGAGGGAACAAAGACCTTAGAAGGGAAGAAAGAGTTCAAAAGACAAAAGTACCTATCAGTATCCTCAGTGTTCATATTATTCATTCCATTCTCTAGTCCAAAATAGATATTTGACTCTAAGGGGTTTCTTTACCCAGAAGCTGCTTCACAGAAGTTGTCCATGAAGCAGGCTCACCTATGCCTCACTTGGTAACAATAACTGGAGTTTTTGGATCTTCAAAGCTGTGTATGGAGAAAGTAAAAAATGGCCAACTACAGCACAGTGCAAAAGTAATCTGTAGGTAATTACTGTCAGTGAGCTTGACTTGATGGCAAAATATTAATAGTTGTCTTCCTCAGTAGCTATTGAGTTTTCAGTCATTCTCCTCAAGAGCAACAGATACCTGGCAAATTGTCTAGGACTTTTATTTTTCAGTATTGGCCTATTCACTTACAGGAGAAAAGATGAGAAGCTATTCCCGATTTTTGCTAGGGGGAAAAAAAGCAAAATTAAAAATAAAATCTGAATTGTTTCTTAAAAACAGAGTAGCTTTATCCTGTATGAATCAACAGCACAGAGCAGCTGTGTCTTTTTTGGCCATGGAACAATGACAACATACCATGTGCCGCCACTCCAGCGGTGACAAGAACATCTAAAGTTGAAACTCCTGGGTGCGCTTGCTGGCGTCATTCAGCTCTGGGAAGCCCAGTTTTAAATAAACAAACTTGTGACACATTTGAAAAGAAACAGGACTGAAATGATTGTGGAACCCTCTTAAGACCTCGCTTTCCATACTCTTGATAACTTGCCCGTGTGTATGTGTGTGTCTGTGTGTACAAAATGCCAGACTTGTACAGAAGTTGCAAGAGTGGTAGCAGGAACTCCCCCAGACTCCCAGACAGTTTACCAAGGGTTGTTTACATTTTACCCCATTTGCTTATCCTTCTCCCCTCCCCCCTCATCTTCTCTCTTCTCCCCTCCCTTTTTCTCCTCTGCCCTCCACCTCTGCTCCCCCCCTTCTCTTTCCCTCCCCTTTCCCTCCCTCCCTCTTCCTCTGTTTCTTTCTGTCCTATATATACTTTCTCCTTTTAACCATTTGTAAGTTGAAGATCTCATGCTCCTTTACTCTTAAATATTTCAAAGTACGTTTTTGAAAAAAAAAAAAAAAGGATATTTTCTTAAATAACCACAGTGCAACAATTAAACATCAGGACATTTAAAATTGATACAATTCCATTTTCTAATCCACAGTCCATACTCAAATTTCCTCAATAGTCCCAGCAATGCCCTTCACAGCTTTTTTTTTTTTTTTTCTCCCCAGCAATCCTTAAAGCATTAGGAATGTTGTCTATGGTCTCCTAGCCTGACGCTTATAAAGACATTGGGAGGCTTTGAGAGAGCAGAATGGTCCCTTTTCTATAAGACTAATCTCAAGAGTGTGAAAACACTGTGCTAGCACGTCCCAGGTATGCTCCACAGAACACTTGTTTCGGGAAATACTACAGAAAATAAAGATTTGGAGTTCAAAATTGGGGAAAAGCTTAAAGAAACAATATTCACCCCACCCACTCATTCACTCCTTGGAGATTTTCAGCGTACACTGGTTTGCAAAAGGCTCTGAGCACGTACAATATAAGGAGATCTCATTATTTATTTAAGCCAGAGTTTCTCTAACTTATTTGACCATAAAACGTCCCTCTGACATACTCATCTACATGGATCAATTTGGGAACTGCTGATTTAGATTTTAGCAATATTTATTTTACTTTAAAAATTCATTTTTCTCTTAATAATTTGTTTTTTAAATTGTGAGCAAGCCAACCCTCTTTTGGACTTTAAAAATGATTGTAGTATTTTATTTAAAAAAAGTATAAGATCTATGCCTATATGACATCTGCTCTACATGCAATTATAAAATATAAAAACATCCATGACCTCACAGCAGTGCCTTACTTTATGAGTAAGGCAAATCAGTATGAGTAGATTCTGTAACAGATAAACCCGTTGTCAGTGGCTTAACAAAATAAAGTGTATTTCTTACTTACATGAAATACAGTGCCGGAGGTGGGTAAGGCTTCTGCTCCTTGAAGTGAGTGACTCAAGAATCTAAGTTGAAGGAAGTTTTGCCATTTTTGTTGCATTGGCTCCCAAAGTCACCTTGGGTGTTATGGATTGAACTGTGCCCTCCAAAAATATGTGTTGTAAATTCTAACCCCTATACCCGTGGATGTAATCCCATTTGGGAATAGGATTTTCTTGGTTGTGTTACAGAGGCCATATCAGTGCAGGGTGTGTTGTAAGTCAGTCACTTCTGAGATATAAAAAGAGCAGATTAAGCACAGATAGGGGAAGATTGATGCCAAGACACATGGAGACCTCCAAGGAACCAGGAGGCAGAAGCTGAAGAGACAAGGACCTTCCTCCAGAGCCGACAGAGAGACAAAGTCTTCCCCTAGAGCTGGCGCCTGAATTCGGACTTCTAGCCTCCTAAACTGTGAGAAAATAATTTCTATTTATTAAAGCCACCCATTTGTAGTATTTCGGTTATAGTAGCACTAGATAACTATGACAGGTATCAACATCCAGTCAGCAAAATGGAGCAATCAAGAGAATATAGACAACTGTGGAGAAAGCGTTTATGATACTGACCTGTATCATTTGCACAGTACATTCCACTGACAGAGATTCAACCACAAGGCCTTAACTGATGGAAGAGGGGCTTGGAGATGCAGTTCCTGGCTGGGTAGCTGCTTCTAAGTAACTTCAAAATACGAAAGTGAGACGTAAGTCTTTGGTGGATAACTGTCTAGAAATCTGTATACATGTATAAATCATTTACAAATCTGTTACTTTATTGTTTTGTATGAATCATATGTTATTTGATTCTTGCGTTGGCTGTATCAAGATCATTAGAACAGGTATAAACATCCTCATCTTATAAATGGAAGAACTGAGGCTCAAGTTAAGTGATTGGAATAAAAAGGTTTATGTGTGTCAGAGTTGATTTTTGGGGTTCCTAATCAAGTGTTTTTATAAATATTTTCTGTTTTTAGCAGGAATTATGCTTTATTTTAGGAGAAAGGGGTTAATGAACTTGCTATGTGGCTCCTAATTTACTGAGAAATTATCAGCAATGACCCAAGCTGCTCTCTTTTTGAATAGTTTAATTAAAAGTTTGTTTGTTTAATGTTTAAAGCATTTCCATTGTTGATAGGTCATGGTTAGAGTAGTCAATTTTGGGGTTTTGAATTACCAGGTTTCATTGTGGGCACACTTGCCTGGTGGCCTAGTGGTTAAGAGCTATGGCTGCTAACCAAATGGTCGGCAGTTCAAATTCACCAGGTGCTCCTTGGAAACTCTATGGGGCAGTTCTACTCTGTCCTGTAGGGTTGCTGTGAGTCGGAATTGACTCAATGACAAAGGGTTTGGTTTTTTTTTGGTTTGTCTGAGCACAGATGAGAGTCAAAACCGACCATCACGAAAAATAACGATTAAAAAAAAATGAAGTTAAAGCTTGCCTCTTCGACAGGTTCAAATAAGATATACATATCTTAAAACTATTAAGACAGAAAATGCAACATTTTATATAAAATCCCAAAATGTCTCCTTAAAAAAAAATTAAGGCTATGTTAATGAAATTAATCCCTACTATTTAATTAAACTTCCAAGTTAATTAGTTAGTCTAACTGTTTAATGAGAAACTATTTGTTCTGTAAACCTTAATCTAAGGTACAGAAATAAAAAGAAGAATTATCTATGTGAGATCAAATTGACAACAGCAACTCAAAAGGTTAGATGAGAAGCCTAGGGGGCAGTGAGTTGAAGATAATGGTGATGGAATAATTTGGAAAAGGATAGTGAGAATAGCAGCACAACTGGAAGAATGAAATCGATGTCACTGAATTGTACATGTAAAAACTTTTGAAATGGTGTAACTTTGGCTATGTATATTTTCACCAAAAAAATAAAAGGTCCTCCAAGGTCAAGAAGGGAGAGTGTTGACATGAATGGGGTTGTTAACCAATGTCATAAAACAGTCTGTGTACTGACTGTTTAATGAGAAACTATTTGTTCTGTAAACCTTCATCTAAAGTACAATTTAAAAAATTAAACAAAAAAAAGTTAATTAGTCAGTCTAATTAATTCATCTAATGATCTGAATATTGCCAATGTTATTCTCAATCTTCTGGAGTATGGTTTTGAAATTTGAAGGGGTTATTTTAATGATGCTCAACGTTGGTTGTTTACACTGCAAAATAAATTTGATTTTTTAATGGGTGCCCAACTCCCATTACCTTACAAATTTATTCTGCTTCTTGCAGAAGCCTTCTCTGCACCCCTACCTTCCAGGCTAGCCTATTCAGTACTCTCACAGCACATTGTATGTTCTCGTTAGATCATATATTGCAGCCACAAAATAATGATTGATTATGATATGATTTATATAATCTCTGTGTGTCTTCTCTAAGTGATGGTAAACTCCATGAGAGCAAGGATTGTTTCTATCTTTGTCATTGTTGAATTCGCAGAGCCTAGTGAATGGCAGAGGTTCCTGGGTGGCACAAATAGTTTGCGGTCATCTGTTAACTTGAAGGTTGGCAGTTCGAACCCACCCAGCAGCACCACGGAAGAAAGGCCTGATGATCTGCTTCCATAAAGATTATAGCCAAGAAAACCCTGTGGAGCAATTGTACTCTGAAACACATGGAGTTGCCATGAGTTAAGGTCAACTCCACAGCAATGAATAGTGAATGGCATGCATTTAGTAAATGATAGGATACAGAGATTGATGTCTCACTAAAATTAAAGCCAACAGTCATCTTTAGGATGGGAATTGTATGTTCTGTTGTGTTCTTGTGTTCAAGCCCAGTAAAGTATACACTTAAGCATCCATCCCCTACCAGTGATGTCCATTAGGTACTCCTATTCTCTTTTAGGAGACCCTGGGTGGTGCAAACTACTAAGTGCTCAACTACTAGCCTAAAGGACGGTGGTTCAAATCCACCAGGGGCACCTTGGAAGGCAGGCCTGGTGATGTGCTTCCAAAAGGTCACAGCCTTGAAAACGCTTTGGAGCAATTCTACTCTGCACACATGAGGGTTGCCATGAGTTGGAATCGACTCAGTAGCAACTAACAACAACATTCTTTCTTATATTTAAAAAAAAAATTATTTTTTTCATCTTATGTCCGGTGTTATGTAAATCTAGGCTCCAGTCTAGACCTCCCCCTCCACAATCGCATTACTATCAGTAAGCTCCTAAACCCAAAACCAAACCCTCTGTAGTTGAGTAATAAGCTCCTAAAAAAAAAAAACAAAAAACCCAAACCCATTGCTGTCGAGTCAATACCGACTCATAACAACCCTATATATTAATTCTGGTATAAGCCATGTTTTGTGCTCTGGTTAGAAATTATCTACTAAGTGTTTCTCAGAAGAAAATGTGGTTTACTTCCTTTTGGTTCTAAAACCAGATACAACTTATTTCATAAAGGTTTCGAAGAAAATCATGTGCAGGAAATGTAAGAATGTGAGTGTCCATTTGCTAGTGGACAAGAAAGTCTGATTTCTTATTCACCATGTTTTCCTTTTCTTTCTTTCTTTTTTTGCCTTCCCTCTGTGGAAAGACTCCCTCTTGACACAGTAAGGTTGGTAAAAAAGAAAAAAATAATTTAAAAAAGGCTTTTTCTGCTACTTTACCATCATTTTATGTAAACATAAGAATCTACCCCTTCTTACTTTTTCTGTCTTTACCACTTGATAACTGTGAACTCTTGGATAAGTAGTTTTTTCTCTCTTGAACCCAGTTATTTTTATGTAAAATTAGAATATAATCCCACGGGGTTATAGCGAGGATAAAATAAAATGTGGTGTGTGAACATGTTTTATACACTATAAGGTTCTAAACAAGTAAAAATTAATGTTTATTTAATGATTATTGATATATGATAAAATATAGATGTAGCTGGGTGCCATCGAGTTGAATCTGACTCATAGCTACCCTATTGGATAGAGTAGAACTGTCCCATAGAATTTCCAAGGCTGTAATCTTTACGAAAGCATACTGCCACGTCTTTCTCCCTTGGAGTGACCAGTGGGTTCAAACAGCCAACCTTTCAGCTACCAGCCTAGCACATAACCACTGAGCCACGAGACACAGCTAAAGAATAAAGTAAAATCACCTGTATTACCATGATCCCCGAAACTAGCATTATATGGTTCACCCACTTTTTCATCCATTAAGTCATTCAGCATATATTAGTGACTACTATGTGCCAAGTATTTGTATCTGCTTCCATACTATCTACTTATCTGCTCACAAACCTATATATGAATTGCTTCAGTCAGCCATTTTTTAATGATTAGTTATTGAGAATGCCTGCCGTGTGCCTTGCACTATTCTAGGTTCTGAGGATGCAAAAAAAAAAAAAAAAAAGGAAAGCAAAAGTCTCTAATAAAGCTTGAGCTTGTAATTCAGTGTGGAGTTGGATACTAAACAAGATAAAAAAGTGAAATACATTGTATTTTCAATAATGATAATTGCTGAGGAAGAAAAATAAATCATCGATGGAAATGTCATCAGAGCTTTGGAGTTAAAAGTTGAGATAGTCCAGGAAAAGCCTCATTTAGATTACTTTGAGTAAAGGTCTGCAGGAAGTGGGAGAGTTAGCCAAGCAGATGTCTGGACAAAGAGCTTTCTCAGAAGATGGACCAGCATTCCTGGCAGAGGGACATGCAAAGGCCCTGAGATAGGAGTGTGGATGGTATGTTCGAGGAATAGCAAGGAATGTGTTTCAGTGTGGCTAAAGCAGCATGATGAGGAAGAGTATAGTAGGGATAAGATCAGAGAGTTAGCAGAGCAAGATCATGGAGCATCTAGATCAGAACAAGGTTTAAGCTTTTATTCTGAGTGACATAGGAAGCCTTCATTGGGTGTTAAGCAGAAGAGCAATGATCACATTTTTTAATTTAACAGCCTGACTCTGGCTTCTGTGATGAGAATACACTGCAGAAAGGCAAGGAAAAAAGCAGCATAAATTAGGAGACTATTACAGTAATCCAGGCAGAAGAAGATACTGGCTTGGAACAAAGTGATGGCAAAATAAGAAGGGAGGTATTTTTAAGGTAGAGTTGATAGGATTTGCTGCTGGATGGGATGCTGATTGTGAGAAGAAAGAGAGGAATCCAGGCTGTCACCAGCTGTTTACTTTGAAGGTTCTGTCAGAATAGTTCAGAACATTATTTTAGGGAAAAAAATAAAGCAAAATCCACGTGTATTTGGCAAATGGCCCATTGTAAGAGCTTGTTTTCGGCTTAGTGTATCTGCTGTTGAGTGTGTTTTTTTTCCTGTGTTTGAACAGAAACAGAGAACTACATATTTTGGGTCCTCCCAGAACTAGAGCCCATCCAAGGCGCCACGGTTAATGGCCTTGTGTGTTCCTTAAAGCTATTAGTGGCTGGGTCTTGGGCCCCACCCTTTAATTTTCTGTTCTCGATGGAAATCAGCATAGCAAGCAGCTGTGTTAGATAGTTTTGCCAGGGTTGTGTGGGCTCATTTTTGTTCCCTCTGGGTTCCAAAGGGAATTGCTGTAGTAATAAAGAAGTTAATGTACTGCACAGACTTCACCAAAGCCAAATCCAGGCATTAAAAAAAGCTATACTATTCAACCAAATCTTAAAGAACCCTAAATTGATTGGGACATAATTTATATTTTCTATTTCTTTTTCTTATTTAAAAAACATGAATACAATCTTCCCCTTCAAACCTTCAACAGAAGGGATGGATCAGGATGAATTTATAGGAGTTGGAGGAGTGTGCTTTCAGGCACTGTATCCATCCATCCATCCATCCATCCATCCATCTGTCCATCCATTTATTCATCTATCCATCCATCCGTCCATCCATCCATCCATCCTTCCGTCCATCCATTCATTCATTCACAGAAATTCTTACCAAGTAACCATTGTGACTTACAAAGCTATAAATCTTATTGTTTGGTTGTTTTTAGGATGGTTGACACCTGAGTATCAGACATTTAGACTAAGGGTTTAGAATTAGAAGTTATAATAAGACCAGTATGGGTTAAATACCATTTCTGCCACTTCCTAGCCATGTGATGTTAAATATATCTCTAAACTTCTCTGAGCTTCAGTTCCATCATCTGTAAAATGGGGATGGTAGCGCTAACCTCACAAGATTGTTGTACAAAGCAAATGAATTAATATAAGGAACGTGTGTAGTATAGAGCCTGGGATTATATATAGGTACATTGTGATTTTCATTCCAACCTTAAATTATGAGAAAGCACATGAGCACGTTGTCTTAGTCATCTGGTGCTGCTCCAACAGAAATACCACAGGTGGATGGCTTTAACAGAGAGAAGTTTATTCTCTCACAGTCCAGTAGGCTACGAGTCCAAATTCAGGGCATCAGCTCCAGGAGAAGGCTTTCTCTCTCTGTCAGCTCTGGAGGAAGGTCCTTGTCATCAGTCTTTCCTTGGTCTGGGAGCCTCTCTGCGCAGGAACCTCAGGTCCAAAGGGCGTGGTCTGCTCCTGGCACTGCTTTCTTGGTGGTATGAGGTTCCCATGTGTCTATGCTCACTTGTCTTTTATATCTCAAAAGAGACTGGATTAAGACACTCTCTAATCTTGTAAACCTCATCAGTATAACCTCATCATAGTGATAGAGTTTACAACACATAAGGAAATCACGTCAGATTTACAAAATTGTACACAATCATACAATACTGGGAATCAGGACCCAGCCAAGTTGACAGATATTTTGGGGGGCCACAATTCTATCCATGACACATTTGAAGGTAAAAGCTGTGGTGGTGTATCTTTTCTCTGTTAAGTGGAAGCATTATGCTTTTTCCAGAAGCCACTGAGTGCACTGTGGTATCACTGGGAGTTGGAGATAACAATTCAGTAGCTTAGGTAACAGAGTAAATTGAGAGTAAATAATAAAACTCTCCAAACAGTCTCTTCCCTTCCTCTTCCATGACATCAGCTAAAAATAATGATATTTTAGATGTCACAGACAAAAATCTCGGGAAGAATGAAGTTGGAGGTATCAAAAGAAACAAGGGTGGAGGCCAAGGTAATCAGGTATAAGAATTGCTGGCAACTTTGCAGCAGTTCTGAGAGCCTCTAAATAAAAGTAATGAGGTTATGAAGTGAGAAAACAGCACTGCTGCAAAGCAAAACCCGCTTGAGAACACCTCGCATCATTATGTAATCGGCTTGGAAGCTAAAAAAAAAAAATCTCACAGATAGGAAACTAAAGTCTGCTGATGCAGAGAATGGGTGGCCTTTGCAAATCCTGATCATGTTGGAGTATCATTTTTCACTCTTTGAGCAAGAAAAATCAGTCTTCAGCTCTTACACAAAATATGAACATCCATCTCTACCCTGGGGGTGGCTCTGGAGGGCTGGGTACTGGGGTATGGCAGACTTGTTTTGTTATAATCCACCCATAAGCATTAGGTTCCAATACAAGTGCATTGTTTCGCTAAGATGGATATAAGCCCTCATGTAAACATATATATATGTGATTTACAAATTTTTTAGATGTTTTGTAGATGTTTTTAGACATTTGCTATATGCCACAAGTAGTTATCAGTGTTTGCATTAAAAGACACACTTTGTTATAGAAGTCATAGAATCATAGCACTTTTGAGCCAAAAGGATCTGTAAATGGTTTGGTACATAACTCTACGGGAATGCAGGGTAGTCGTTATGATGGTGGGCTCTAGAGGCGGTCTTCTTGGACCTGGATCCCAACGCCACTATTTAAACTTCTGTGACCGTGGGAAGTCAAGTAAACACTCCATGGCTCAGTTTTCTCATCCAAAAAATGGGACAATAGTAATATATCCTTCTTAGGATTATTAGGAGGATTGAACAATGTAATCTATGTAAAAAACACTTAACACCTAATAAGTGCTCAATATATGTTTTTATTATTATTGTAAACATCAGTTTTATATTATCTCCTTGTTAAAATAAAGTATGTACTGTTTTTATCCTTATTTTACAGCTGCAAAAACCAAAGCTCAGGAATGTTAAATTACATGAGTAATAGTTGTGGATACAGGAATCAAACCCAAGTGTGTCTCATTCCAAAACCCATGCTCTTAAGCACTTTAGTGCTCACTGGTTAGTCTCCAAGTATGTAATCAATGCTTCTTAGATGTTCCACCAGCATATTTCCATGCGCTTCTCTGCCCTGAACTTTCCCCTGCCCAAAGCAGTGAGCAAAGAGATAGCAAATTTTTTTGCAAACTTCAAAGACTTGCAGGAGCTCACTCATGTCCCTGTAAGTAACAAACAAAAGTAAAAAGTCTATCAAGATATATACAAACATTTGTTGTTGTTAGGTGCTACTGAGTCGATTTCACTCATAGCAACTCCACGTAACAGAGTAGAACCGCCCCATAGGATTTTCTAGGCTGTAGTCTTTCAGGGAGCATATTGTCAGGTCTTCTCCTGTGGAGCTGCTGGGTGGGTTCAAACTGCCAAAATGCTGAAGAACCAAGTGAAATGGTCTTCAAAGTCTAGAAAAGGAATGAAAAGAACACTTGTGTCTTCATTCACTTGCAGATCAAGGCTAATTTTTACTCAGTGTTTCTATCTCATTTTCACTCAAATGCCAATAGGTTGTCACTCAAAACCTAAATATAAATACTGTGTTTTTCAAGAGCTATGACAGAGAGTTTAAGACAAAAAGTAATACTAGTTAGGAACTCTCAGTTTGACTTGGTGTCATAATATTAGTAGGAATGTAACATTACCTAAATTCAGTCGAGGATGTATTACCACTGGCCTTTAGTTTGTCAGCTTTGCAAATTCTGTTCACTGAAACATGTAAACCAAGTAAATTTCTCTCATCTAATTTGAAGTTACTAAAACTGGTGATTTACATAAGAAATTTTATAGACTTTCAAAGATTATGGCATAATTTTAAGAGGAAAAGCACATATTCGATTTTAATCTAGTTGATCATGGCATTGCAGCAACAAAAACTAAGGTACTCCATTCACAGCGATATCTGTATTTAGTATAATTGATTGCATCCTTAGCAACCACCATGCTCATCCTTGTATATAACAAGCCCACCAGCCATTTGTTATTAGAGATGTTATGGAGTAGACAGGCATTGATGAACATGACCTGGTTTAAAAGACTGATATTGTAATAAAAAGGATAATGTGAGCCAGGAAGGTTAACCATGATACTATTGTGAAATGTAAGCCAAGCATCTGTGTGTTTGTCAATGGAGTTTATCTACACGGAAGTGGAGCACTTGGAGATGGGGGTATTTACTGGAAAGACTTGATTCCTGGGACTGCTCTGCCTCTCATCTGCTGTGGAGCTTAGGCAAGTCACTGTTCCTCTTAGCACCTTGAGATCTGGTGTATAACTTGCATCCTTTCATTGGAGTCTAGTGAAGTTGATCCACTGCCCATAATGTAAAACACAGATGTGCTTAAAATGGCCCTTGACTACCGCTTAGGGAGGTGCTACATTGGAAACCTACATGTCATCCATAAGTCTGAAACAGCTTCTTTACATATTCCTTTGGTATTGGAACAGATCATGGTTTCTTTGATTAAGCACCAAATGCCAGATGTAGTAATGGGGCAATCATGTGAAAAAGAAAAAAAAAATGTCTCATTAAATGCCAGAATCATACTAACGTGGCAAGAGACTTTGTGCAAAAAAGCTGTGGGGACTAAGATTGACTGAGTATCAAGTCTCCTCTCATGCTCCTCTAAAGTACATGCTGCTTATATCATGTGTGTGTGTGTATTTATATGTATGTCTCTGTACACATTTAGTGGCTGAGGTAGGGTTATTTGGATTGAGTGTGTGCTTTTGAATCACGTAAGTTAAATGCGTGCAGCTGCACTTGACTTCTGGAAGGGCTTAAGAAGAGGTACCAAGGGGAGAGGATACTTTCTGTTACTCAGATAGACGACATTCATCCTTAACCATAGGCCTTTGAATATGGTTCTCTCTTCCTGGAACGCTGATCTCTGTGACTCCTTTCTTAGTTTCTTAGCTCCTGTTCTTCCAGTGAAGGATCTATGGGGGCTGAATGGTTGAATGCTCAGCTGCTAACTGAAAAGTTGGTGATTTGAACCCACCTAGATGTTCCACGGGATAAAAACCTGGTAATATGCTCCTGTAAAGATTACAGCCAAGAAAACCCTATGGGGAAATTCTGCTTTGTCACATGGGGTCACTATGACTCAAAAATTATCTCAATGGCACCTAACAACAGCAACATTCTTCTGGTAGATCTTAGCATAGAAGTTCCTTCTTTCAGGAAGCTTTCCTTCATCCTATAATTCTAAGTTGATTCTCACTCCTGTGTGTTTCTGTGTCATCCTAGATGCTTCCTAGTGAAGTTTTTCTCATGCTGTAGTATCATTGCTTGGTGACTTGGCTATCTTCTTACGAGTCTAGAAATCTCATGAGAATAGTGAACCTTATTCATCTTGCTGATCGAGCTCCTCTTGTGTGCCAGACACTGTGCCAGGCAGTGGAGATAGAACAGTGAACATGTGTTCAATAATTGAATAAATGCACAAATAAATGAAGTTAAATGCCAAAAAATAAAATAAAATAAAATCTTTAGAATTTTATCTATAAAGAAGAGCACCAAAAAGAGTCCCATAATAAATGCAATTTAACATTTTAAAAAATGTCATATATTAACAAAATACCTGTTTTTTTCCCTCCTATATTACAATCAGTGGCATCAGATGTACTTTGGGGTAGATTCTAAGAGATCTAAGAATTCTAATTCTAGAAAAATGAACCCTAATGCAACACTATAACAAAAGTTGTATCATTTGTACATATAAAATTTGATTGTCACTCCAAGCCTTGGGTGACTAGAGAAGGGACCTAGCCTGGACAACAAGTCAGGATTGAGTGGAGGGGGCATGCAGGTACTGAAAGCCAGGTGGCCTAGAGGCGAAGCTGGCATAGTCAAGTGAGATAGGAGGAGCAGTTAGGGCATGAATCCAACCAGGCAGGGAAGACTAACGGCTGGCCAAGGCAAAGAGAGAAAGCATAAAGAGTGCCTTTTGAAGTATATGTGAGAGGATCAGGAAGCCACTCAGAAATGAAGGCCTTTGAAATCACCAAGAGCCTACTCAAAAGTCTGGGTAAAACAGGATACAACGAAAAGATTAGTCCAAAGGACTAATTGTCCACAGCTACCAAGACCTTCACCGGACTGAGTCCAGTACAGCTAGATGGTGCCCGGCTACCACCGCTGACTGCTCTGACCAGGATCACAACAGAGGGTTCTGGACAGAGCTGGAGAAGGATGTAGAGCATAATTCTAACTCACAAAAAAAAAAAAAAAAAAAAGACCAGATTTACTGGCCTAAAGGAGACTGGAGAAACCCCGAGAGTATGGCCCCCAGGCACCCTTTAAGCTCAGTGGTAAAGTTACCTTCGATTTTCACTGATCAGCCTGGGAGTGGACAGCCCAGTAAAACCATGAGAGTAACGAGGTACAGGAGTCCAGTGACAAGGCCCAGAAGGCAGAAGGGGAGTAGGAAGCTGATGATAGGGAACACAAAATAGAGTAAGGATATTGTTGATGTGTTGTGAGATTGTTAACCATAGTCATAGGGCAACATTTGTAGTAACTGTCAAATGGGAGACTATTTTGTCCTGTAAGCCTTCATCTTAAGTGAGAATAACAGCATAATTAGAAGAGCGTAGTCAATGTCACTTAAATGTGTATGTAAAAAAAATTTTTGAAATGGCGTATCTTTGGCTATGTGTATTTTCACCAAAAAAAAAAAAAAGTTGAGTATTTAGAGGGTTAAAATGTTGTGGGGTTGTTAACCAATGTCATAAAACAGCATGTGTGTTACTGTTACATGAGAAACTATCTGTTCTGTAAGCCTTCACCTGAAGTACAATAAAATATTTAAAAAAAAAAAAATAATAATAAAAGTAACAATAACTTGCAAAAAAAAAAAAAAAAAAGTCTGGGTAATAAGGAATTACGTTCAGAGGCAGTGAGGTACAGTGAAAAGAGCAAAAAAGGCGAAATTCCAAGTCCTTGGTCCTAGATCCATTTCACTAGTAACCAGCCCTGTGACCTTTGGCAAACCACTTCCCCTCTCTAGCTCCATTTTCTGTATCTATAAAGTGAGGGGATTGTGTTACCCTCCTACATCTGAAGTCTCTATTTCTCTCTGGGCAATGACAATGGGACACTAAGGTAACGTTTTGATCAGTGGGAGGCTTAGAAGCAGGGATCCCGTGCACATAAATTTTCTGCTTAAGACCCAAGCCGGTCTCAAGTATGGGTAATCTAGAGCCTAGGAGAAGGAGAGAGTGGAAGGAGCAGGGTGAGGGGAGGGAGTGGCTATGAAGTAACTTACGTCTTCACAAGGAAGATACATTTTGAAGGCAGAATCAAAACCAATAGTGGGAAAAGTTTTTTTGAAATTGACCAGTCTTTATTGGTGTTTCCTTTTTACAATATACTTGAGCCAAGTTCTGAAAGTGTGGTTCAGGTAAATGTGTGGGGATATCAGTGAGAGAAGAGGTCCAAATGGGACAATCTGGGAACTCTCCCTGGAGGAGGAAAGAGCTCACCTGCAAATAAGGAAAGTACTTAGACATTGATTATAAGGTGGGGCTATGGATGGACAGGGTTTGCCAGGCTGAGGGAACACCTTGAGCAAAGAATCGAAGCTTTATATGCTCAGAGAGATAAATTTAGATGTAATGTTAAAATTTAGAATATTATGTTGTTGTTGGATGCTGTCGAGTTGATTCTGCTTCATAGTGACCCTATAGGACAGAGTAGAACTGCCCCGTAGGGTTTCCTAGGTTGTAATCTTTACAAGAGCAGACCACCGGGACATCTTCTCTCCCATGGAGTGGCTGGTAGGTTCAAACCACCTACCTTTTGGTTAGCAGCCTAGCTTTTAACCATTGTGCCACCAGGGTTTTTTTTTTAGAATAGTGTAGATATTCCTCTTTATTGAACAGTTAAGAATTGCCAGGCACTGTGCTAAATGATTTAAGTGTATGATCTCATATAGTCACCAAAACCACCCTAAGAGGTCTTTTCCATTACTACCTGCAATTGTACAAATGAGGAAAATTAGTGGTTTAAAGAAAGTAAGTGATTTGCCCAGGAGCTTATAGCTAGTTAGAGTCAGAGTGTCAACTCTGAATCCTTAAATCTAGAAGACCATCCAACAGGTTATCATGGTAAAATGTTTCTTAGTCCATTAGGTGTAAAATTGGTGACAAAGCCTTCCCACTTGTGTTAGTTTACACATTTCACTAGTATTCTTGAGGCATTAAAAGCCCCATGGTTAAGTATGATCTGTGGGACCATACTTTGTGAGTAGTAAGGAGCGTGGGCTGTATAGTCAGACTGTCTGGGGTTGACTGCTGAATTCTGCGTGTGTAACTCAGGGTAAGTCCCCTGACCTCTCTGAGTCTAGATTTTCTTATTGATAAAATAGGTGGTATGGATTAAATGATTGAATATATTTTAAATTATAATACAGATGTAACATAACGCACAGTGAAAATACAATACATGTGACCAGCTGTTGTTATCATCATCTGCATTATCATATTGGATGGACAAAGGACTGAAGTATAAATATCAGAATTGGACTGCAACTTGGTAACCTTTTTAATGTGTGTTGTTAAAAAAGTTGATAAAATTCAGTTTCTCAGCTGGAAAGTTGAGGTCTCAGGCTGAGTTCTCTAGAGAAGCAAAACCAGTAAAGCATATAAATATATATATAGAGAGAGAGGTTTATATAAAGGAAATGGTTCACGTGGTTTTTAGAGGCTGTAATGTCCCAAGTCCGTGAGGGAGGAAAGAGGCTTCTCTGGATTCACGTAGCTGCAGGGGCTGGCAAACTCAAGATCAGCAGGCTGGAGAGCAGGGCTGTTGCTCACAGTTTGTGAAGATCAACTAATCTCAAGATCGGCAGGCAAGACCACAGGTAAGCTGCTAGCTCAAGTTCCAAGAACTGGAGGTCAGACAAACAGGAGCCAGCTGCAGGATCAGGAAAAAGCAAATGCCCCAGCAAGGAGAGCAGAAAGGACTAGGTGGCAGAGGGCAGAGAGATGAAGGCTGAGGGGACAGTGAGCCACCCCAGGCCCCGCCCCTGCCAGTACCACTCACAACAGATCCCATCATGTGGGTCATCCCTCATCAAATCTCAACAGGAAAGTGATCACAACATATACGATCGTCAAAACACTGAGAATCATGGCCCAGCCAAGCTGACACACAATCTTAACCATCACAAGGTCATAATGTTTTTGTTGTCAGTTGCCATTGAGTCAGCTCCAACTAAGGAGCACATAACAGCTCCTTATAATGTTGCTGTATAACATAAATGGTTAACATGCTAGGCTGCTAACACAAAGGTTGAAGGTTCAAGTTCTCCCAGAGTCACCTTGGAAGAAAGATCTGGCTGTCTATTTCCAAAAAATCAGTCATTGAAAACTCTACGGCGCACAGTTCTACTCTGACACAGATGAGGTTGCCATGAGTTGGAATCAGCTCCACAACAACTAGTTTTAATGTTGCTATGTGCCTCAGTGAAATCAAGTATATGGAAATGTTTTTTGAAAAGCCTCATACAAATGCCATTCTGGCATTTTGCTGATGATGATGTCAAACATGTTGTTCTGGAAGGCTCCTTCACTACCTGTACCTTTAGAATGTTCCATCCAATGGGGGGATGGACTCAGTTGTTGGTTGCTCTGTGTGTGATTGTCATTCCTCTGGGATCAACCAAAACCATCGCAGGCTCATCTCAGTATTTCAAAAAATTTTAGCACTTCAGAAATGTGTTTCTAAATGGTTGTCTAAGTTAAGATGTGTTTATCTGTAGTTTCTTCTTTTCATTGTGTTTTGTTTGGGGAGGTGCACAGTCGTTACAAGTGCACTCCTCATTTAGGAGCAGTCCAAGATGAACATTCTAGAATGTCTAACCAACTCTGGGATCATATAGCCCTGAAGAACCATCTAGCTTAAACTGTCAAATCAAGAAGGCCTTTGGGAATGAGCTTCGGGTCCCCCTATCCGTCTCGTTCATGCTCAGTAATGAACGGTTTCATTGCCAAGTGGGTAACACGAAAGCTCAGGAGCCTCATGTGTCTGAGTAGGTGACAGCTCCAAATGGTGTTGTTTAAAAGAGCGTGCTGTGTTTAAGCGTGAGGATAATCAATGTATGGTGACATTTCAAGGTTGTGGAAATTCAGATTCCATTTCCATGTGTGATATTAAACACTGGATATAGAAACAACTGTTGTCTCTATTGTACTGCACCATGCCAGATGATTAATGTGCTTTTAGCTTAAATAATTGGGAGGGGTGGCACCTCAGGGAATGCTAAACATATTTTTAATTGCTGTATAAATATGTCATTTCCTTGCTAATTCAAGTTATGCATGGGAGGTTACATAATACCAGAGGGCTTCTAGGCATGATGCATTGCACCTGTAAGCTGAGTCGAAAGACTAACAGGGCCCCGCTGAAGATAAAATATTATCTGCTCTGTCTTAGCAGATGAAGAATTAAATGTTGAAGCATGACATTGCTTTATAAAGGCAGAATTATTGTTTGGCATAGACTATGGTCTATAAATAACTTTCTGAGATGTTGGCAAGAAAATACAGTTTCAAAAAAGGAAAGAAATGCCCAAAAACAATCCCAAGAAAAATAGCCTTATTTAGGAGAATTTACGAGTTGAAAGAGAAGTGAGCATTGTCTTGGCATGAAGTAAAATATACAAGATTGTGAAGGACATTAGTCTCCCTTTTCCCACATTCACAGAACAGTCCTAAAACTGACCCCATTAGTTCTGATATTTCTGAAAGCAAAGAGTCCTTTCAGTCCAATTCTTGTGCTCTGCCCTTTCCATTCCAACTCCTTGTCTTAGAGTGCGGAGGGAGGAAGAGAAAGGAAGAGAGAGAGAGATTCTAAGTAAGACTCAGTAGCTATGAAATTGTGCTAAGTCATCCTTTCCGGCTCCGTGGGTATTGAGTGGATATCTAGTCAAAGCTTTGCCAGTTTGATTTCACATCTCTGAGTCTGCAAATAAGTCATATTTAAAGTTTGGAGTGAGTGCATTTTTTTACTGATGCCACCACCAATTCACCAATTTATGGCCCTGGATTACCACCAAATACAAAAGTGTGATAGAAGGGTAAGGTGGCTCTTGAGAAATTCAAGATGTGAATACAAGAACTATGTACGTTCTTTTGAAAAGCCTCCTAACTATAGTTTTCTGGAACACCATTGTTGTGCCATGGACTCCACTCCATTAGCAGAAAGACCATTTTTGGGTTAAATATAGAAGGCAGATTGATTCAACTACTGGGTGCCAAGTGAATGGCAGTCTTTGGCAAATCCAGTGGTCTGATAATGGACAACAATCAAATTGCTATCAGATGTGCCCAATCAGTGATCATTATTTCATTTGCAAGGGCCTGAAGGTGTCCTTTAATTTAAAGCAGAATGGAATCAGAAATCAATTAATGACTGATTGCTGTTTCTCCTACAAATTGATTTTGGATTTGGCTGCCTGGAGACGCCATTGTGCCAGAATCCACACACGAGCTACACTGAAATATAGCTAGAAGCTTGGATCAGTTAATCAGACCAGTTCCTCCAAAGTCTTGAGTAAAGCCCTGGTTCTTTTTAACAAAATAAATTTAAACTTCTAAAATTTCCTCACTCCTCTTCTTGCTAATTTTCCATGATATTGTTAATTTATAATTTAACAACTGAAGAGGAACGATAGTGAAATAAATTGTACTTGAAATATCTCCCTAAGCATTTTTGGAGGTAAAAACCTAATAGAGATATTATTTTGAAATATAGAATATTGAAATCAAGAGGTCCCAATGCTAGCCTTGTAAAATCAGTGTTATTTGTACAACCTTCTATAATCTTGCCCACATGTTGTACATACCTGAAATATTGATTTGACTTTGTAATGGGCATAGGAGAGGAGAGAAGCTAAGATCCTTATCTAGAAGGTATGATTCTTATCTATATCTAAAAAGTGTCATCCTTAGCTAAAGTAAGGCTGTCAAGATACTTGTACATCCCCTCCCACCACCTTCCCACAAACACATGTACATACCCACTTAAATACTTGAAGAGGCATGGACTTCTGAAGCTTCCCCTCCCCAACCCTCTTCAAAAGGTACTTCCTTTCTGTCTCACTCCCATAGGCCACCTTTGAGCTACCTAATCTGATGAAGTAACCCCTTCTAAAACTCAAGGGAGGAGAGGTGACATAAATAGAGGCTTAACAAATTCTTCTTCCCTCCCATATCTCCATTTGAAACGGTGTCATGGAGGGCTTGCTCCAAGTTGGACAGTTGACAGGAATTCCTGGTACCTTGTTTCACTGGTTAGGGGAGACATTCCTATGGCCCCAAATTAGTTTTTGTCGTACCTCTTCTCATACAGAGGCTAGATGCCCATTCCAGAGATCTGCGAAAAAGTCCGGCTTCTGTTAACTAGGACTAACTCCAGAAGAATACAACTCCAAGGACATCTGGATGTTTAAGCGTTGTTTGTTTTGTCAGCAGTAGCAGAGCACGATGATTAGAATAGGGATTCTGGAGCTGGACTGCTTTCACTTTCTAACTTTGGGTAACCCTTAACCCATTGCCATCAAGTCGATTCTGACTCATAGCGACCCAATAGCACAGAGTAGAACTGCCCTATAGGGTTTCAAAGGAGCAGCTGGTGGATTAGAAAGAACTGCTGACCTCTTAACCACTGCACTACCAGAGCTCCTAACTTTGGGTAAGTTGTTTAATTTCTTTGTGCCTCAGTTTCCTCATGATAATAATCCCTACGTTAGAGGGTTGTTGTGTGGCCAAATGAATTAATACACATAAAGCACTTAGAATAATGCCGGGAACATAGTAGTAACATGTGTATATATACATACATACATTCATATATATATGTGTGTGTATATGTATGTATGTATGTATATATACACACAAATATATATATGCACACACATGTACACACATATGTACGTGTGTATATATGCGTATATACGTTTGCTACTATTGTTATTTGAAATTGATTGAACGGGGTAAAAACAATAATGTGAGTCTTAATATTTTCGCCTTTGTTGAGTAAAATTTCCTCTTGGGATAACCTTGCTATAGTTTCCTTAATAAGGTATTCCTTGCTATGCTGCCTTTTAATTCATATTTAATGTAGTGCTTTATAGGAACTATTTGAAAAGGTGTTCAACCAGCCCCTATTTGCAACCTTGGTCATTTTACACTATATATATACATTGTACTGTAAGAGATTTCCCAAATGCAAGCAATAGCCCATCACACTAATATAAAGACTTACTCTTTTAAGGCTCTTGTTTTAAATGCTAAGATGCGATCTGTCTTGTAGCATTATTATTATTTTTCTTTTTAAATTTTATTGTGTCCTAGGTAAAAGTTCACAACACAAATTAGTTTCTCATTCAAAACTTTATGCACAAATTGTTTTGTTACATCAACTGCAATCCCAGCATTGTGTCAGCACTCTCCCCCTTTCCTTTTCCACCCTGGGTTCGTCATGTCAATTCATCCAGTTTTCCTGTCCCTTTCTGCGTTTTTGTCTTTACTTTTGAGCAAGTAAGTATTACACGTCTGGTCTCGTATACTTGATTGAACTGAGAAGCATATTCCTCACATGTGTTATTGTTTGTTTTATAAACCAAAAAAAAAAAAAACAAACCCATGCTGTTGAGTTGATTCCGACTCAGCAACCCCATAGGACAGAGTAGAACTGCCCCATAGAGTTTCCAGGGAGCACCTGGTGGATTTGAACTACCAACCTTTTGGTTAGCAGGCATAGCTCTTAACCACTACACCACCAGGGTTTCAACTGTTTGTTTTATAGCCCTGTCTAATCTTTGGATGAAAGATGAACTTTGAGAGTGGCTATAGTTCTGAGTTAGCAGGGAGTCCAGGGGCCATAGTCTTGGGGGTTCCTCCAGTCTCTGTCAGACCAGTAAGTCTGTTTTTTTGTGAATTTGAATTTTGTTGTACATTTTTCTCCCACTCTGTCTGGGACCCTCTATTGTAATCCCTGTCAGAGCTATGGGTGGTTGTAGCTGGGCACCGTCTAGTTCTTCTGGGCTCAGGCTGATGGAGGGTGTGGTTCATATGGTCTATTAGTCCTTTGGACTAATGCTTTCCTTGTGTCATTGGTTTTCTTCATTCTACTTTTCTCCAAAGGGGATGGGAGCAATAGATGTATCTTAGATGGCTGCTCACAAGCTTTTAAGACCTCAGACGCTACTAACCGAAGTAGGATGTAGAACATTTTCTTTATGAACTATGTTACGCCAGTTGACGTAAATGTTCCCCGAGACCATGGTCCCCCAGTCCTCAGCCCCTGTAACTTGGTCCCTCAAGGTGTTTGGATATGTCTAGGAAGTGTCTATGACTTTGCCTTGGTCAGGCTGTGCTGACTTCTCCTATATTATGTGTTGTGTTTTCCTTCACCAAAGTTAACATTTATCTATTATTTAGTTAGTGATTTCGCCTCTCCACCCCTCCCCTCCCTTGTAACCATCAAAGATAGTTTTTTGCTGTGTGTAAACCCTGGTGGTGTAGTAGTTAAGTGCTACAGCTGCTGACCAAAAGGTTGGCAGTTTGAATCCACCAGGCGCTCCTTGGAAACCCTATGGAGCAGTTCTACTCTGTCCTACAGGGTCACTATTAGTCCCAATTGACTCAACAGCGACAGGTTTGGTTTTGGTTTGGAAACCTTTTCTTGGGTTTTTATAATAGTGGTCTCGTATAATGTTTGCCTTTTTTTGAATGACTTATTTCACTCAGTGTAATACCCACCAGATTTATCCATGTTGTGAGATGTTTCAGAGATTCATCATTGTTCTTTATCATTGTGTAGTATTTCATTGTGTGTATGTACCATAATTTGTTTATCCATTCATCTGTTGATGGACACTTAGGTTGTTCCCATCTTTTTGCTATTGAGAATAGTGCTGCAGTGAATATAGGTGTGCATATGTCTATTCGTGTGACAGCTCTTATTTCTCTAGGATATATTCCTAGGAGTGGGTTTGCTGGATCATATGGTATTTCTATTTCTAGCCTTTTAAGGAGGCACCATATCATTTTCCATAGTAGTTGTAACATCTGACATTCCCACCAGTAGTGCATAAGAGTTCAATCTCTGCAGGCTCTCCAACATTTGTTATTTTCTGTTGTTTTAATTAGTGCCAGGAATGGGGGGAGTGAGATTGTATTTTGTTTAGTTTTGCTTTGCATTTCTCTAATGGCTAATGATCCTGAGCATTCCCTCATGTGTCTGTTAGCTGCCTGAGTGTCGTCTTTGGTGAAATGTCTATTCATATCCTTTGCCCATTTTTTAATTGGATCATCTTTTGTTATTGAAATTTTGAAGTATTCTACAGATTTGAGATTCTTGTAGCGTTATTTTTATCACATTAATATAAAAGTGACAGAGTTACAAGACATAGCAAAAAAAATTAACTCACATTTTTCCTCCATCCAGTCATCCAGCCATTTATTGAGGTTCTGATATCAGGAATACAGTGCTGAAGAATAGACAGGGTCTTCAGCCACATAAACCCTACAGTCTGGTAAGTCATGAGGCCTTGAACAAATGGGATAAGAGGACCTTTAAATTCGGAAAAGGAAAGTGAGAATGGTTGCACAGCTTGAAGAATATAATTAATGTCACTGAATTGTACATGTAGAAATTGTTGAATTGGTGTATGTTTTGTTATGTATATTCTCAATAACAACAAAAAATAAAATCAAATTTACTTAAAAAGGCTCTTAAAAGTATTGTGGGCTATGGGCACGGTGTCTTCTGTGCTGAATGGATAAGTCAGCCCTGTCTTTGACCTATTCACAAAGTTGAGGATCAAATGAGGCAACAATCAGACAAGTTCTTTGAAGAAGAATAAGCCCTCTACAAATATACAGGGTTTTGTTTTTTTTGTTGTTGTTGTTTTTAGAATTGATATGGGATGGATCAGACTTGGATAATCATATTGTGGTGGTTACTTCCTTCGCTACTGACTTTATCCATGGACTGACAATCACAGCACTGCTTTCAAGAGTCAGATCTGTCCTTAATTCAATGTGTCACACATGTGTGATTGTATAGGGGTATGTGCATGTGAATGCAGTTACTATTTCCAAGCCCAGTACATTTCATCCTCTTGCTAACCCTCTTCATTTCAACCATCTCATCCTCTTGATAACAAGGTATGCAAACATTTACAGAGAGGAAGGACATTATCAGAGACATCAGGTGACTTGTTAGTAAGAGGCAGAGCCTAGGTTCAAACACGTGCGTGTCGGTCTCCAAAGTCTGTGGGCTTAACCACCATGCTCTACTGGGGGATAACTTCTTCACTTTCACCATGAGGAGATTAGACAAGCTGATCTCTGGAATCCCTTCTAGGTCAAATTCACTGACTGATAACTTCACTCAAGTCTCCCTTCTCAGTTACAACTCTAGGTTGTCCATTAGAGCCACTGTTTCCTGCTACCCTAGAGACACTGTGAGTTTTATTTAGGCATACCCACAGGGCCTTGAGTGTGTTCATATTTCTTCATGTAGAATTTGAGGAACTCAAAAGAACTAAAGTCAGCCTACCATGCCAGCTGAACCCTTTCCATGGAGCAAGAGCCCTGAAGGGCTTCTACTTCCATACTTCCCCACTACAGCAAGCCATTTTCCCTGAAATGATTTAATTTCATGCACAGGGAAAGATTCAGCGTAGGCGAAGCTAATGCAGTATCATGTCATTCAGTCATGTCTGCGATTTCTCAGCTTCTCCGCAGTGCTGTAGAAATGATTAATTCCTCAGGAAGGAAGCCAAGAAAGTCATGAAAATAGCAAAAATATTTCGACTGTGATTGTAGAGCACATAAACTTGTCGCTGGAGTGATGAGAAAACTGCTGGGTTGCCTCTCATTAGCAGCAAAAATATTTTATTTATGTATGTGGTTTTGTGTATGTTTTTATTGTTGCAGCACAGAGGAGATTGGGCGGGCTTTGGGCTTACGTAAGCAGAGTGTTGGCAAGAAATTCAGGGAAAATATTTTGTGTCCTTGTTGGGCTTCTCAGCTGAGGGATGCTGAGCCTTTTGCCAATAGTATTGATTGGTTAATATATATTGAGTGCTCCCTGGTGTGGAGCGTGGTAGGGTACTTTACAACGAGTGACTTGTTGACCTGTGGACAGTGTTGTTGAAGCTTTCAAGAGGCAAGCATATGTGAGAGACAGAAAAATAGTGTATTCTTATAATAATAAAGACAGCTTACATGGATTGACATCTTATTACGTGCCAGGCCTTCTGCTAAATGCTTTCCATGCGTTATTTTATTTAACCTTCACTGCCGCCCTTGAGTAGGTGCTATCATGATCCTTATGTTGAGGTAGTTGAGGCTCAGAGAAGTTAAATACTTAAAATAGTTGCTGTCAAGTCGATTCTGACTCATGGTGACCCCATGTATGGCAGAATAGAACTGTGCTCCATAGCGTTTTCAGTGGCTAACTTTTTGGAAATATATCGCCAGGGCTTTCTTCCAGGATACTTCTGGGTGGAATCAAACCCCCAACCTTTCTCCATTAGCAAGCGAGCACATTAACCCTTTGCACCACCAAGAGACTTACCAGTACCTAACAAGACTAAGAGATAAAACTAGGACTCTGCCCAGGCATTCTCAGTCCCAAGATTAAGCAGTAATCATCAAGCCCAGTTACCTCCTGGTAACAAAGATCATCAGAGCCTAAAAAGATATCAGCATTACTGATATCTTGGGAGTCCCTGGGTGGTGCAAATAGTTAATGTACTCAGCTAATAACTGAAAAGTTGACAGTTTGAGTCTATCTATACGTGCCTCAGAAGAAAGGCCTGGCAATGTATTTCCAAGAAGTCAGCCATTGAAAACCTTATGGAGAGCAGTTCTACTCTGACAGACATGGGGTCTTCATGAGTCAAACTCAACTCAATGCCTACTGGTTTACTGATATTTTGATTTGTGACTTTCAAATTGTACTTCCAGAGGTCTGAGGGATTTCCCGGAAGGAAAAGGCATTGGTCAGGCTCCCACACCTGTTCATCCTGAGCAGCTTAGCATTTGGGTTCTACACACAGTATTTGGATTCCCTGTGGGATCTCCTTTAGAGGGATAGTTCCAAGTAGAGTGGGAAGGAAACAAGTTTGAAAATAACTGTTTTAAGTAGTTTTTCTTCTTCATTTCAGAGCAGGGATCAGCAGCCTTTTTGTGTTAGGGACCAGATAGTGAATTTTTTAGGCTTTGTGAGCCACATTTGATCTCTGTCACATATTCTTCTTTGATTTTTGTTTTGTTTTGTGTTTTATAAACCTTTAAAAA
>NW_004443947.1:26202895-26213740 GCF_000243295.1 Trichechus manatus latirostris | reverse complement strand
AGTCGATGTCACTGAACTGTGCATGTAGAAATTTTTGAAATGGTGTATCTTTGGCTATGTATATTTTCACAAAAAAAAAAAAAAAGGGTTGAGAAGGGAGAGGGTTGACATGTTGTGGGGTTGTTAACTAATGTCGTAAAACAATATGTGTACCACTGTTTCATGAGAAACTATTTGTTCTGTAAGCATTCACCTGAAGTACAATTAAAAAAAAAAAAAAAGTAAAAACCATTCTTAGCTAACAGAGTATATAAAAACAGGCCACAGACTGGATTTGGCCTGTGGACTATAATTTGCTAAACCTTGTTTTAGAAGATAAATTCCAAAGCTCAGAAAGGAGAAGTGATTTGCCTAAGGCCACACAGCCAGGACCAGAGCTCACACTGTCCAGAATAGTCTTGTGGGTCCTATTGACCGATGTGAGCTGTTCCATGTTCACTTTGTACTGTGGCATGCCAGACACAGCACTAAGTGCTCAGGTGTTACACATACGTAGAATGAGTATCCCTGCCTCCCCTCGCAGTTGAGAGTCTATGGAGAGACAAGACTCAAACACATCAGTTGACCAGCAATACAGAGCCCTCCCCAAAGCGGTATTTAAGTAACTGCCAGGAAAGTGACTGATTTTTTAAATGCCAAATTCCAAGGAAGTGGGCCCACTGCAGATAGAGTGATTCTGACAGCTGCTAACCAAGGACAGGGGTACATCACATGAGTTTCTGAACACAGTGGTCTGTTATTCTCCATCTTTCCTGCCTATTGAGAAATGCTTTTGAATCTATCCTGAGGTTGGCAGGGAAAGGATTTAGCAGCATAGTACCCTATGCTTTGGGGCCAATAGGCAAATCTCATAAACCCCTTTTTATGAGTGTTCCAGGAACTTTGAGAGCTATCTCTATTGATTAGATAAATATCTCCCCCAGGGCCCTGTCTTAAGTTCCTCGATTGGTCATTCCTTATGCTTAGACATTAAAATGCTTAGTTTAATGTGCCGATACATCATCTGGGACACTGAACAGTATCAAGCGATAGGACTGTGGGTATTCTTACCCACATGAAAACGTTAATCAGATTAATGTCTTCATCCAGTTAGGCAATTAGAGAAAGTGCAGTTAAGTTTGATTTGAGGGAAAAGGGAAATAGGAAGACTGGAGTGACAAATGCCATGGGGAGAATAAGCCTCCCTATGGATGTACTCAGGAACCCATTTAGAAGCAGAAAGGCCTGTCACTGGGAATTTGGTAGCATGGACTGTCTGAATATGCAATGGGTAATTGAAGGCAGTGATCTTGAAGTTTCTATCCAGTGCTAGTACTCTATGAGTAGGTGATGGGAGAGAAGGAGGTAAGAGAGGATCCTGGAAAACAAGCTTCTTACTTCACAGTCATAGGGTTTTCCATGGAAGATTTTTTGGAACTAGATAGCCAGGCCTTTCTTCTGAGGTGCCTCTGGATGGACTCAAATCTCCAAACTTTTGGTTAGTAGCCTAGTGAGTTAACCATTGTACCACCCAGGGACTCCCTCTATTGAATAGCTCTGCTCTATTGTATTTGACCTGTTATATATTTTGACACTATTTTTTTTAACCAGTTAGCCTAGTCTTACTAATATACAAGGCCAAGAAAAGACTGATGAGGTTAGTTTGAAGAACCATAAAAGACAAATATTTGTTGAGTGCTACTATATATCAGGCATTGCTCTAGGGGCTGGAAATACCTCAGTCAATACAGTAGACAAAATTCCCTGCCCTCCATGAGCTCATGGGAATTGACATCGAGACTTGGCTATAAGAGTTCTCAAGACACAAATCCAGGCTTATGTTGTCATCTGTAGCAGCAACATCACTCTCTTCTACCGGTTTCCCAGACCTCAGATGTTTTCCAAAAGGCAGGCAACTAAGCCAGGGGCCTGATTTTGGAGATTCAGAGGATTGGATGAGAGATAGTGACCTAAGGCCTGTCTGGGAGGGTGTGCACTGCAGGTTTACTGGCCAGCCATGGCCATTACCTACCCAAAGCCCTTGTCCTTGGAGCTTCCTGAAAGTGTGTACGAATGAAGTAATCTGATGATCTCTGCTGGAGGCTGGCTCTTTAGTCCCCTTAGCCAAGGCAAAGAAGGAATGAGAATGGCTTGCAAAGCAAATTAATGACCCAAGTAATGCGGAATGTCCGATGTGCCCTCACGTCTTCCTACACTGCGTGCACTTCACCGGTGACATTCTTCCTGTGTTTGTTGTTTATCTGTCTTCCGCACTCAACTCTACACCTTGAGGAGGGAGGGATTTTGTCTGTCAGGTTTACCATGGTATTCCCAGGGTCTGGCACATAATATGATACAATAAATATTTGTTACTGCCATTGTATATTGCCAGTTATGAAATAAACATCCTTAGCGCTTTCATAATCTGGTATAGTGATTTCTGATGTGAACCAAAGGCTCCATGGAACGTTAATAGGTGTTACATGTAAAAGGGGTGTGGGAGCAAGTGTGCTTGAGTAACGCTGCTTTAATAGGCATGTTTTGTTACTGCAGGACTTCTCAGGGCCATTAAAAGGGAAATAGAGCTTTAGGGAGCATCAGAATCACCTGGTGACTTAATGAAACACACTTTGAGAACTTCTGTGAAGGTTTGTGTTTTTGACTCTCTGCGCAAAGAGTTTTCACTATTTCCCCAAAGTGTTTGACTAAAGGTCTTCTTAAACCTAGTGCTCTGTCTCACATTAGGATATGTGAACCTAGTTCATACCAAAGTGTCAATGAATTATAAATTAATGTATCCACATTTTAAAGCAGACATCTTGGCAGAGCTCCATTTGAAACACGCACACACAAAAAGTGTTGCTACTGGTAGGCTTTAGACATCATTCCAAAATGATTAGGACAAAATTTTTGGGTGGTGTATTTAAAAAAAAAAAAAAAAAAAAAAATCACCCTTCATAGTTATAAAATGGAGCCAATCACAACCTATATTGCCTGGAAAAGAAGTGTTTATACCTCAAATCATTGACATTACTGTTGTTTAAAGCAACTCTGCTGCTTTTTATACACAGCTGGTCTAGTTTAAACACACATTGCTGGGCCCTGACAACATACAGCTTTTTGCCCCTCCAATTCTCCCATGATATGAAATGAGTTATTCATGAGTCTTCTGAATTCCAAGTGTTTGAAGGAACAGATGTGGACCTAAAGGAATAATCAGATCTTGCTGATATTGCTCCAAAAGGCAAAATATATGTATTTTTGCATTAGAATGAAGAGCTGCATTTGGGCCTTTATGTTTTGAGATGATGGGATGGCAGAAGTAGCTTAGGATAACCCAAATCTGTGTGCTGTTTCATGCTCAAAAGAATGTTAACTGCTCAGCCGGTAACCAGTCGCTGTCAAGTTGCCCCCGACTTATGGTGACTCCATGTGTCAGAGTAGAACTGTGCTCTATAAGGTTTTCAGTGACTGATTTTTCAGAAGTAAATTGCCAGGCCTTTCTTCCTAGGTGCTTGTGGGTAGACTCAAACCTCCAACCTTATGGTTAGCAGCCAAACGTGTTAGCCATTTGTACCACACAGGGACTTCATTGATCACTAAACTCAGTACTCTCATAGACATAATAGGTGATATACAAAATATGTAAAACAGATAAGTTCCATGAGGGCAAGAAATAAGCTAATTTGGGACTATAGAGATACTGATGAAGTAATTGGAGCAGAGGTTTCCAAACTTATTTGCATAGCAGCTTGAAAACAATAAGCAAACCAAAAATGCAGATCCTTAGAGCCCACACCAAAAAAAAAAATAATGTTGCCACCCAGTCAGTTCCTATTCATGGTGATCCCATGTGTGCCAGAGTAGAAATGAGCTCCATAGGGTTTTCAATGGCTGTGAGTTTTCAGAAATAGATCACCAGGCTTTCCTTTCTTCTGAGCCACCCGTGGGTGGATTCGAACTGCCAACCTTTCAGTTAGTAGCCAAGAACTTAACTGTTTGTGCAACCCAGAGACTCCTAGGACCCATCCTAGACCTCTAAATCAGATCTCAAGAGGGTGGCACCTTCCTGTCTGATTCTGATTACCAGGCAGGTCTAGAACCCACTGAAATAGATGTACAATTCTTATTTTACTATGTTATGGTTCTATACTTATGGTGCTATATTGTACACCATTGTCAAGTTCTTCTGAGTTCAGATGACATATTCTGTATATACAGTCAACAATATAGAGTCTGCACTGTCCAGTCTTGTTCGTTTATTGGTAGACAGGACTGAAAGGTGGGGAAGTTGAGCAGGGCCCTTGTTAGCCCAGCTCCAGAGAGCCGCCTAGCCTGGTGAGAGCAATCTCCAAATAGAGCGAAGAGACACAATCAGTAAATTGTCAAAAAGCAAGGCAGCATGACAAAGAGAGGCACAGGTGATCACCCTCAACAGACATGGGCTGGGGTTAGTTCAGTTACTTAATAGATGTGTATTGAGACTTTATATTAATATTATTAATAAATATTTATTAACACTGTGCAAAGCACTGGGATTAAGATAAAACATATAGCCCCTGCCTTCATAGGTCCTACAGTCTAGTGGCAATATATATATATATAAGAAATAATCATGGTCCTTTAGCTAGCTAGCAGGAGAAAAGTTAAGCATCATCCCTGTAAGACTCCAGTGTTAGTCATAATAATTTCAAACACATTGAGGTTGGCTACTTTGGGGCCACACTGCAGCCCCAGGTCTCAAATTCCTCCTGCTTTCACCTGTTCTTCCCTCCATCCGTCATCCCCAGTGAGAAAGAGCCACAGCACTGCATCTCAGTATTCAGAATAAGAAATTGAGACAAAAGACTTCAAGCCCTGGGACAGGTGGCTTGTAACGCAGCCCTGCGAATCACAGTTCTTCCATCCCTGCTACAGTTCTCCGTAATCCTGTTGCCCTGTCCCAGAGGAAAAACTTCTGGTTTTAAAGAATTTGGGTTCTGTTAAGGTTGAGCTAAAGCTTGGGGCAGAAACACTGGGGAGTTCTAATCTCAACTTTGCTCCATATTGTGTGGCAGCCTCAGGCAGGCCATTTAACCTCCACAATTCCTCATATCTTCTGGCTCACTGAGATGACTGTAATGACCTCCTTCCAGAGCTAGTGGTAAGGAATACATAATGATAGACTACGGCATGTTTGCAAAGCCCTTTGCAGGGTGTTCACTTGACTGCTAAAGTCTCAGACTTTCCTGCTTCTGTGTCTTTGTGTCCACATCTAGAATTGCAGTCCCCAAATGCTGGTCACAGCATCACTCTGAGCAAACATCCTCACTGCTTCATGGGGATTGACCTACCCTTAGATGCCTACCTCCAAGTAGGGCGCACCTTGCTCCCTTGCAGTTAAATATTTCATCTGTGGAGGTATTTTTCTCCCAGATCTTTGAGGAGAAGATGGAAATGCATCTCAAGGAGAGTAACTTAATACTCCCTGACGTCTCTTATTTCTTCCAGAATATTCAGAACTGAGCACAAACAGTATGAAGAATGTTGCTTCCATTTCCTCCCCCTCACCTGTGCGTGTGAATGTGTGCAGTGTCATTGTGTTTCTATGTACTCTGCTTGTGTTTGTCCCCCAGTATTCTTTGATGCAGAATGCAGCACTTGTTTGCATCTGTCAGGCAAATTCCAGGCACACAGAAAGCATGAGAAAGAAATGTAGATTCTACTGAGATTTCATAGGGGAGCCAGAGCAAGGAGGTTGTTACAAAAATTCTCACCTCCCCCAGCAAAGACCTTAAAATTTCATCAGATGTGTCTTCCCTCCTAAGTCAATTTTTCCCCTCCAGATCACTGTGGGGACTCCCCTCCTCTGACTTTCTCGCCTAGTGTATCCAGAATCTCATTTCAGGTTTCCTCCCTCCATCATTTTACTTCTTTAATTTCAAATGACCCCTTCCCCTTATTATACAGAGCAGCTCAGCCATCCCAGCTTCCATTTCAAAGGGCTTTTTCATCTGCACCCCTTTCTCAGAAGGCAGTGATAGATAATTATTTTTTCTTTTATTTATATAATAGGTTTTATATAAGAAATGTGGTAATTTTTCTGTGTTCAAGACTTTTGGAGATATCCTTTAAAGTATTTTGGTATAAATTAGTCACCATCTTTCTTTGGAAGAAGTGTGTTGTGGTAGACAAAAATCTATGATGTCCTCTAAGATCTCCACTCCCTAATGTAGATACCTTGTATGCCTTGCTCCCCTTTGAGGATGGGAGAAATTTGTGAATATGATGAGATGTCTCTACTTTGATTATGTTGTGTTAATGGCACAAGGGATTTTGTATATGTAATTAAGACTGCTAATCAGTTGATTCTAAGTTAATCAAAGGGAAATTGGTGGGGTGGGCCTGATATAATCACAAGAGCTCTATAAATCCAAGTCTCAAGGTCAGCGATAGGAAGTGAGGAATTAGAAGCACAGACAGGCATATGAAGAAGCCACATGGTAAAGAACTGTGGGTGGCTTCTAATATCTGAGAGCAACCCCCAGCCATCAGACAGCAACAGCACAGGTGCCTCAGTCCTACAAAGAACGAAATTCTGCCAACAACCACATGAGCTTGAAAGTGGACCCCCAAACTCCAGAAAGGGATGTAGCCCAGGTGAACCCTTAATTCCAGCCTTGTAAGACCCTAAGCAGATAATTCAGCTCAGCTGTGCCTATGCTTCTGACGTACAGAAACTATGAAATAAAAAATGGGTGTTGATTTAAGCTGCTAAATCTGTAATTTGGAAATAATAATACATGCACTTTATTCTCAACTTGTTTCCTTTTCCGTTTAGATGTTAGCATATTCTTGCTTTTATGAAACAATGGTGCTAGTAAAGCATAGGTTTTTTTTTTCTGTTTTTAATAAAATGTTCTTACTTTGACAGAATAAAAACTTGACAAACCCATGTTAATGCTCATCTGCCTGTTCAGCTTTGCTTGAAAATTTTTGTAAATATTGAAATTGCTGAGCCTGGAAATCACGGATTGAAAATATCCTCTCTCCCCTTCAGCCATCCAAATTTCAGCCCTCTCCAAAGCACACTTCAAGTTGACTTCTTCACAAGGGTTTCTAAGTATCTCTTGCCCCTGAGAAATCTCCCTCCTCTTAACGGGGAGCCCCTAAAGCCTGTACCTGGACAGTAACTGTCATTTTCTTCTCAAGGTGGTTTTACGTTCTATATAGTTTACTGTTCCCACTTTTTGTCTTGCCTCCCCAACTGTAGACTTTGAGACAGGACAATGATTTCTAGCTTTTGTGTCCCCCACTGAACCTAGCCAAGTGCCTTAGGCACTGTTGGTGCTCCCAGGTACTTTTGGATTGATTGACTTTTACAGCCAAGGACCAAAATTCCCTACTAAGCAGAGCCAGTAAACTCACCTTTAAGATTCTTCAGCCACTCCTGTGTTTAGAAACCACCCACTGTAATGGCCCCACCTTTGCTAAAAGAAAAAAAGAGAAGAAAACACCTCTGGGCAGAAATCCCTCTTTCAGAGAGAGAGAAATAATTTTAGAAGCAGCTGATCCGTAGCACTGAAGATTGAATGACTTTAATGTGTACAGACATTGGTCGGCTTGTTAGGAGTTCTGTGTGATGCAAGAAATAACGTGAGAGCCTGAGACTTCAGAGACGGCAGAGAAAGGATTGTCAGTGGTGCTGTCCTTCCTGGCGGCATCAAGTTATAATTCCTGGGCTGTGAGTACGGACGCCCTTCAACGGCTTCTCATTAACTGCAGGAAAACTTCCGGCACCTCCATGTGCACTCCAGGTTCTCATCCCCTTCCAGCCTCATCCCTACTGCTGCCCCCATGCAGGTTTGTGATCTGCTTTTACTTACCTACTTGCAGCTCCCTGCACCCCTGGTCTTTCTCACCTCCATATTTGGTGCCTGCAATGGCCTTGTTCTGGAGAATTTTCCTACAGCCCATCCCCTAATGCTCTTCGTCTAGTGATTTCTGTGTTTATCCATCAAGACTGTATTCCGATATCTCCTCCACCAAGCCTTCCCTGACCTTGCCAGGCAGTAGACTTTTTCACGAACATTTATTAAATACTTTCTTCATGCTAAGCACTTTATACAAGTTACATCACTTAAGGCTCACAAGAGCCCAGTGAGGTGGATGTTTTCTCCATTTTTACAGAGGATGAAGCCAAAGCTTAAGGTTAAATTATCTGCCCACTTATACATAGCTACTAAGCCAGGATTTAACCCCAGGGCTGTTTTAATCCAAAACCCATGCTTATAATGTCAAGATGCTTCTCTCTTTTTTTAATTTAAAATTCATTTATTATGTAAGCTTTAAATTACCATTTCACACACAATAAGAAAGAAGAGAATGATGTCATCAGAATAATCATATATGTATGTCTGTGTGTGTATATATATACATATATATATATGTATATATACATACATATATAGAATACCCAGAAGCATATGGACAAATTATGGGAACTGATTTTTGCTTTTGGAAGTAATACAGATACCCTCAGTATTCACTGCATTAATTTATGTAAGTATACTAGAGAAGAAGAGGCATAGACTTCAGGTGTTAACTATAGTAATGAGGCATTGACCTCACCTAGGCCGTTTAAGAGGAAGGGTTTCAGGATTCAGCATTATGGTAAAGGCAAACCTAATTGAAGCCCAATGCTACTGACTCTAATGAGGATGTTTTCTCTCCTTAATGACCAGAGCACAGGTCCCAAGGAGAATCAGAATGGTATAATGCTGTGGTTCTCAACTCTATCAGAGCCAATGCCTAACTTTATTAACAGTTTTTTGTTTAAAAATTTATTATTATCCTGAAATGAAATACTTAGATAATGCAACCTATCTAGTTCATACATTCTTTAAATAATTTGTTTTATTTTTGTTGTTTTTGGGAATATTCGCAGCAGATCATACACCAGTTCAACAATTTCTGCATGTACCACTCAGTGACATTGATTACATTCTTTGAGTTATACAACCATTCTCACCCTTCTTCTCTAAGTTCTTCCTCCCCAAACCCATTGCCCCCTAACTTTCCTATTTAATCCTTTGAGTTGCTGTTGTCAATTTTACCCTATATAGATAGATCTTAAAAGAGTTTAATGCTCAAGACAGAAATTCTTTACTAGTTAAGCTAAGCTATTGTTTGGTTATTAGAAGACTTCAGGGATATTTTTGGTTTAAGGTTTAAACATTATCTTAGGTTAGTACTTTCAGGGATTCATCCAGCCTCCATGGCTCCAGAAAATCTTTATTCTACATTTCTTTCTTTTTTGCCCCTAAATTTTATTTATTTTGTTGTTGTTGAGAATATGCACAGCAAAACATAAACCAATTCAACAGTTTCTACATGCACAATTTAGTGACATTGATTACATTCTTCAAGTTGTGCAGTCATTCTTACCCTCCTTTTCTGAGTTGTTCCTCCTCATTAACACAAACTCACTGCCTCCTAAGGTTCCTATCTAACCTTTTGAGTTACTGTCGTCAATTTGCTCCCATATAGATAGTTCTTAAAAGAGCGTAAAGCTTAAGGCAGATCTTTTTACTAGTTAAGCTGAACTATTGTTCAGTTTTAAAATGACTTCAGGGAATGTTTTTGGGTTAAGGCTTAGAGATTATCTCAGGCAATAGTTTCAAGGTTCATCCATCCTCCATGGCTCCAGAAAGTCTGGAATCCATGAGAATTTGAAATTCTGTTCTTCATATTCCCCCTTTTGATCAGTATTCTTCTGTGTAATCTTTGATCAAAAAGTTTAGTAATGGTAGCCAAGCACCATCCAGTTCCTCTGGTCTCATGGAAAAGGAGGCAGTTGTTCATGGAGGCATTAAGTCACAC
This sequence comes from Trichechus manatus latirostris, assembly GCF_000243295.1. Lineage (NCBI taxonomy): Eukaryota > Metazoa > Chordata > Mammalia > Sirenia > Trichechidae > Trichechus > Trichechus manatus. Next base: position 26,203,900 of record NW_004443947.1, on the reverse strand, counting down.
ATTCCCTATCCTCCTTCTATTCCTGACTCTCCTTCTTCTGTTGCTCCAGGTGAATGGAGACCAATGGTGCCTTGGATGGCCGCTTGCAAGCTTTTAAGGCCCCAGGCACTATGCAACAAACAAGGAGATAGAAAAGAAACACTAAACATGTGATTATACCAATCAACTGGGATGTCCTGTGAAACCATGACCATAAACCTCCAAACCAAGGAAACAAATCCCATGAGATGTTTGTCTGTACATAAGCAGCATGAGCAGCTACTATTTTTTTTTTGTCATAGTTGTAACTATGTCTATCACAGAATTTTTGCCAGTTCAGCTTGTTATAGGTGTACAACTTATTGACAGCAATTACAGTGATCGACTGTGCAACCCTACACTTAATCAGTGTAACCTCTGCAGTATGCTGATTCTTAGGCCTTGCAGCACCTTATGCATGGGCTCTGAGTGAACACTGATTCCTTCCTGGCACTGTTTGTTGAAATATGTCTCCTAAAATGATCTGTGAGCCTCAATGAGGTAGGGATCATGTTCTCTTCATCTTAACGCATTTCTCCCCTGAAAAACCAGTTGCCTCTGTTTCGAGTCTGACTCATGGTGACCCAACTCTGTGTCAGAGTAGAACAGGGATCCATAGGGTTTTCAGTGACTGCTTTTTCATGAGTAGATTACCGCGCCTTTCTTCTGAGGCACTTCTGGGTGGACTCAAACCTCCACCTTTTCGGTTAGCAGCCGAGTGTGTAAACCATTTGTGCCACGCTCCCCACATATCCCCAGTACCTCGTAAAATGTCAAACACATCCTACACATCATGGGCTTAATCAATGCAGACTTCTAGGAGTTCCGGCAAAATGGTGCTCTAAGCAGAAGCACCACGCAGTCCCTCCACAGCAAAGATCCGAAAAACTAAGCCGAACAGAGAATACAACAATCCTGAAACCCTAAAACATCAAATGAAGAGATAAAGAACTCAGCCAAAAACCAAATGGAGTGAGAAAACTGACA